>NC_091322.1:22589703-22677203 GCF_038502225.1 Cherax quadricarinatus
TCTCGTTGCATCTCTGGAACATCCTGTCACTATCCACCGTGTCAATTTATCTGAGTATTTTATGTCCTCATCATGTCCCCTCTATCCCTTCTGTACTCCAGTGTCATCAGGTTGATTTCCCTTAACCTCTCCTCGTAGGGCTTACCCCTTAATGCAGGGACTAGTCTTGTTGCAAACCTCTAATTTCATGACGTGTTTGGTCAGGTGTGGGTTCCATATCGGTGCTACATACTTCAATATGGGTCAAAAGGGAATATGAAATAAATGTTGCCAGTGAATCAAAGACCTGTCCTAAGGGTTCCTTTCAGGTGTATAGGAATACTATTATGGGAACGATAGATCCACTTAAATGAAACACAGGTCAGCTAACTGTTAGTGTCAAAGATATGTGTAATATATTCATCAGGATACAGCATACGAATGGAATTCCATAAATCATTAATTATACTGCTAAGGAAGGTAATTAATTATGCAATGTTAAAGTCGTTAGTAAACCCTTAGTTAGTTTCTTCAGTATTTTAATACAATCACGTATTATACCGGATAAATGAAAAATGGCAAATGTGATATCCATTTACTAAGTGGAGAATAGGTCCTGGAGAGGGTTTCGGGGGTAAACGCCCCCGCCGCTCGGTCTCAGACCAGGCCTCATGCTGGATCAGGGTCTTATCAACCAGGCTGTTACTGCTGGCCGTACGCAACCTGACGTATAAACCACAGCTCAGTTGGTCAGGTACTGACTTTAGGTGCCTGTCCAGTTCCTTCTTGAAGACAGCCGGGCTGGGAGGCAGTTGAACAGTCTTGGGCCCCGGACACTTATTGTGTTGTCTCTCAGTGTACTCGTGGCACCCCAGCTTTTCATCGGGGGAATGTTGCATCTCCTGCCGAGTCTTTTGCTTTCATATGGAGTGATTTTCGTGTGCAGGTTTGGTACCAATCCCTCCAGGACCTTCAAAGTATATATTCTCGTGTATCTCTCTCGCCTGCGTTCAAGGTAATACAGATCAAGGACCTTCAACCGTTCCCAGTAGTTTAGGTGCCTTATTGCACTTATGTGTGCCATGAAAGTTCTTTGTACACTCTCCAGGTCTGCAATGTCGCCAGCCTTCAAGGGGGCCGTTAGTGTACAGCAGTATTCCAGCCTAGAGAGCACAAGCGATTTGAAGAGAATGATCATGGGCTTGGCATCCCTAGTTTTGAAGGTTCTCATTATCCATCCTATCATTTTCCTAGCAGATGAGGTAGATACATTGTTGTGGTCTTTGATGGCAAGGTCCTCTGACATTATCACTCCCAGGTCCTTCACATTACTTTTCCACTCTATTGTATGGTTAGAATTTGTGGTATACCCTGATGTATTTTAAATTTCCTCAGGTTTTCCATATCTGAGTAGTTGAAATTTCTCCTCGTTGAACTTCATATTGTTTTGAGTGGCCCATTCGAAGATTTGGTTGATATTCGCTTGGAGTCTCGCAGTGTCTTCGATGGAGGTCACTGCCATGGTAATCCGTGTGTCATCCGCAAAGAAAGACACGGAGCTATGGCCTACATTTCTGTCTTCGTCAGAAATGAGGATGAGGAATAGAATGGAGACATTTATGTCCCAAAAATAACAAAAAAAAGGCACAATACCGTGACTGGAACGATACACAAATAACCCACACATAAAAGAGAGAAGCTTACGACGACGTTTCGGTCCGACTTGGACAATTTACAAAGTCACACTAACCAGAAGTGGAGCAGGACGGCTATATATAGGCAGGAAGAGGTGGTGGTGGTAGTAGTAGTAGTAGTAGTAGAAGAGGTAGTAGTAGTAGTGGTAGTGGTAGTAGTTTACCTGGAGTTTACCTGGAGAGAGTTTCGGGGGTCAACGCCCCCGCGGCCCGGTCTGTGACCAGGCCTCCTGGTGGATCAGCGCCTGATCAACCAGGCTGTTGCTGCTGGCTGCACGCAAACCAACGTACGAGCCACAGCCCGGCTGATCAGGAACTGACTTTAGGTGCTTGTCCAGTGCCAGCTTGAAGACTGCCAGGGGTCTGTTGGTAATCCCCCTTATGTGTGCTGGGAGGCAGTTGAACAGTCTCGGGCCCCTGACACTTATTGTATGGTCTCTTAACGTGCTAGTGACACCCCTGCTTTTCATTGGGGGGATGGTGCATCGTCTGCCAAGTCTTTTGCTTTCGTAGTGAGTGATTTTCGTGTGCAAGTTCGGTACTAGTCCCTCTAGGATTTTCCAGGTGTATATAATCATGTATCTCTCCCTCCTGCATTCCAGGGAATACAGGTTTAGAAACCTCAAGCGCTCCCAGTAATTGAGGTGTTTTATCTCCGTTATGCGCGCCGTGAAAGTTCTCTGTACATTTTCTAGGTCGGCAATTTCACCTGCCTTGAAAGGTGCTGTTAGAGTGCAGCAATATTCCAGCCTAGATAGAACAAGTGACCTGAAGAGTGTCATCATGGGCTTGGCCTCCCTAGTTTTGAAGGTTCTCATTATCCATCCTGTCATTTTTCTAGCAGATGCGATTGATACAATGTTATGGTCCTTGAAGGTGAGATCCTCCGACATAATCACTCCCAGGTCTTTGACGTTGGTGTTTCGCTCTATTTTGTGGCCAGAATTTGTTTTGTACTCTGATGAAGATTTAATTTCCTCGTGTTTACCATATCTGAGTAATTGAAATTTATCATCGTTGAACTTCATATTGTTTTCTGCAGCCCACTGAAAGATTTGGTTGATGTCCGCCTGGAGCCTTGCAGTGTCTGCAATGGAAGACACTGTCATGCAGATTCGGGTGTCATCTGCAAAGGAAGACACGATGCTGTGGCTGACATCCTTGTCTATGTCGGATATGAGGATGAGGAACAAGATAGGAGCTAGTACTGTGCCTTGTGGAACAGAGCTTTTCACCGTAGCTGCCTCGGACTTTACTCTGTTGACGACTACTCTCTGTGTTCTGTTAGTGAGGAAATTATAGATCCATCGACCGACTTTTCCTGTTATTCCTTTAGCGCGCATTTTGTGCGCTATTCTGCCATGGTCACACTTGTCAAAGGCTTTTGCAAAGTCTGTATATATTACATCTGCATTCTTTTTGTCTTCTAGTGCATTTAGGACCTTGTCGTAGTGATCCAGTAGTTGAGACAGACAGGAGCGACCTGTTCTAAACCCATGTTGCCCTGGGTTGTGTAACTGATGGGTTTCTAGATGGGTGGTGATCTTGCTTCTTAGGACCCTTTCAAAGATTTTTATGATATGGGATGTTAGTGCTATTGGTCTGTAGTTCTTTGCTGTTGCTTTACTGCCCCCTTTGTGGAGTGGGGCTATGTCTGTTGTTTTTAGTAACTGTGGGACGACCCCCGTGTCCATGCTCCCTCTCCATAGGATGGAAAAGGCTCGTGATAGGGGCTTCTTGCAGTTCTTGATGAACACAGAGTTCCATGAGTCTGGCCCTGGGGCAGAGTGCATGGGCATGTCATTTATCGCCTGTTCGAAGTCATTTGGCGTCAGGATAACATCGGATAGGCTTGTGTTAATCAAATTTTGTGGCTCTCTCATAAAAAATTCATTTTGATCTTCGACTCTCAGTCTGGTTAGCGGCTTGCTAAAAACTGAGTCATATTGGGACTTGAGTAGCTCACTCATTTCCTTGCTGTCATCTGTGTAGGACCCATCTTGTTTAAGTAGGGGCCCAATACTGGACGTTGTTCTCGATTTTGATTTGGCATAGGAGAAGAAATACTTTGGGTTTCTTTCGATTTCATTTATGGCTTTTAGTTCTTCCCGCGATTCCTGACTCCTAAAGGATTCTTTTAGCTTAAGTTCGATGCTTGCTATTTCTCTGACCAGTGTCTCCCTGCGCATTTCAGATATATTGACCTCTTTTAGCCGCTCTGTTATTCTTTTCCGTCGCCTGTAAAGGGAGCGCCTGTCTCTTTCTATTTTACATCTACTCCTCCTTTTTCTTAGAGGAATAAGCCTTGTGCATACATCGAGTGCCACCGAGTTAATCTGTTCTAGGCATAAGTTTGGGTCTGTGTTGCTTAGTATATCTTCCCAGCTTATATCGGTTAGGACTTGGTTTACTTGGTCCCACTTTATGTTTTTGTTATTGAAGTTGAATTTGGTGAATGCTCCCTCGTGACTAGTCTCATTTTGTCGGTCTGGGGCTCCACGCATACATGTCTGAACCTCAATTATGTTGTGATCTGAGTATATTGTTTTTGATATGGTGACATTTCTTATCAGATCATCATTGTTAGTGAAGATGAGGTCTAGTGTATTCTCCAGTCTAGTAGGCTCTATTATTTGCTGGTTTAAATTGAATTTTGTGCAGAGATTTAAAAGCTCGTGTGAGTGTGAGTTTTCATCAGAGCTGCCTCCTGGTGTTATTACTGCAACAATATTATTTGCTATATTCCTCCATTTTAGGTGCCTTAAGTTGAAGTCCCCCAGGAGCAAGATGTTGGGTGCAGGAGCTGGAAGATTTTCCAGACAGTGGTCAATTTTTAACAGCTGTTCCTGGAATTGCTGGGATGTTGCATCCGGAGGCTTGTAGACTACCACAATGACTAGGTTTTGGTTCTCGACCTTTACTGCTAAAACTTCCACTACATCATTTGAGGCATTAAGCAGTTCTGTGCAAACAAGTGACTCTGCAATGTACAGGCCAACCCCCCCCCCTTTTGCCTGTTCACTCTGTCACATCTGTATAGGTTGTAACCTGGGATCCATATTTCGTTGTCCAAGTGATCCTTTATGTGGGTCTCAGTGAAAGCCGCGAACATTGCCTTTGCCTCTGCAAGCAGTCCACGGATGAAAGGTATTTTGTTGTTTGTTGCTGGCTTTAGACCCTGTATATTTGCAAAGAAGAATGTTATCGGACTGGTGGTATTGTTGGTACTGGGGGGGGATTTTTTTTCCGGCATTAGTATCTGTATCTGTTGGTTTGGAGTGGAGGCCATCGACTGTGGTTCCACTCCAGGAATGACTGGATTTGGTGTACGATTTCTGCCATTTCCTGCCAGTTTTTTTTCCTTCCTGGCACTAAAAAACCTCTCCCTCTTGAGTGGCTGTGGCTACCCAGGTTTTCCCATGGCCTGGATGTTTTGTATCTTTTTGTCCCCTTTAGATGGTATGCCTGGCAATTTAAGTTATAGCACAGTCTTTCCTGTACTGAAGAGGTACACATTTCAGGGTGAAAAAGCTTACAGGAAGGGAGTTTGCATTTCCTGTTGTCATATGGGCATGGCATTTTCTAGGGTGGTCATAGTTGCATGTCCCATCTGTTTTTCCAGATTTCCCATGCCAGCAGATACCAAGTGCATAGTATGTGCACAGGCTTGGTTTCCGCTTGCCTTGGGTTTCTGTGACTGTATTCCCTGTTGGTGCATGTTTCCCTGTCTTACTTCTATCCTCCCTAGCACCAACAATGGAGCTCCCACCAGTTGTTTTTGGTAATTTATCCTCACTATTGCTATTGGAGTCCTCTTGTTTGTTATTTCCTGCGGTATTTCTAGTTTGCAATATTGGTTTTATCTTATCTTTGACTACACTTGTTTCCCTACTATGGCTCCTGTCCCCTATGAGGTCATTTATATGTATTCCTTCCTGCGTACAATTTCCGACTACCTGGACAAAATCTCCAGCTTCACCATTACTGTCTCCCAGGACAGTATCTCCAGCTTCACGAGGACGAGCCAGTCAAATACAAAGGAAGGGGAGCACTGCAAGGGAGCTAGGTGCCCACAGAGGGAGAGCAAGCGCACAGAGGTGCGTGAAAGGGGAAGTGGTGAAAAAACAAAGAAGGAACAGAAACACGAGACAGAAGAGAGAAAGACAACCCAGAGGAGAAAAAGGAAAGAGGATAGGGGAAGAGGGAGAAGAAGAAGAAAAAAAAAATGAGGAGTCAGGTTAAGTCACGGGTGTTCTGAAGTTTGTAGCATTTTACAATGTAGTGGGAGAGGAAGGCATCTACAGAGACGAAGCCACGACTAAGATTCATACAAGGAAGGTTGTGTATTAGAGAGGATTCAACTAGACGGCGACTGTTAAAGTTGGAAGTAGGGAAGACAGTTTTAGCAGAAGACCAGTCAATAGGATGGCTATGATCTCAGACGTGACAGAAAAGAGCATTGTTAGTGTCGGCAAGCCTAACTAATTTTGTGCTCCCTAAGTCCCATATCTGGCAAGCAGCATAAAGAGGCTACGACCCCCCTAACTCTCTCTCTCGTTCCGACATCTGGAGAACAGATGTGGAACATATGTGTTTTGAAGATCGAATATGTACGCCGAAACAACAACATACCAAGCAGAACTATAGATTGCAATTGGTCGTAAACGAGCTACACATGAAGTGTTGACCAAGACCTCTTCTTTTCCTGCTCCACAGAACCCGCAAAATATTGCGGGTTCTGAGAAAAATCTGTTTCTTAAACTTATTCATATTAAGGAGAAATAAGCTCTTGGTCAAATTAATTAACAAGTAAGACTCACCTAAAGTGAAATACGTCAGTATCAGAGAAATGGGTCCCTTATTTCTGCATTATTTTGCCAATATAAGGAGGCAAGGGGACTTTAGTATGCAAGGGTCTCTCTGGTATTCAAGGCTCTTACAAGATCAATCCGAGTTAGTAATCGCGTCAGAACGTTATTGACGATAACTCAGGGGACGAATTCATGGATGACGTTGTATTCTCTGTGTTGCTCATTCATGCTTGACCGATCATTAAGGAGAACCGAAGCAAAGATACCGTGTTGAAGTACCGATACTTATCTGTGCTCAGTGAGTTATGCCAGTAAGTCTGACTACCGTCAATGGTAATACGCTAGTATTACCATTGACGAGTGAATATCGCAAACAAGGGATGGTAATTCCAGAGACTGAAACAATTTGAAAGGTACATGGCATATTGAACAGATTAACTGAACAATAACACTAGTGAACAACGAACTATCCCCGCGTTTATAAACGGTCACTCAACTTGACCAGAATGACAAAAGAAGATGGAATCATCCTACCATCAATCAAGCCATCAGTACCGGTGTCAAGACACGGTGGTATCATACGGGTATGATACATACACCCAAGGCAGTTGAATGATTGTGCCTACGATTTTTTCTATTTATCATCCAGTTTCGTTCATTTTGGTGTACTGTAAGAATCGTATATCAATACTGTGATGAAGTATCCATAAGATTGGCCAAAAAGCAAATGAAAAAAGAAAATTGACTAAAAATGACATTTGGCATCATGAGGGCATGTAGTGGCACTGGGGAAAGCTGTTTGGGCACTTTCTATTGATAGAACAGTGCTAATTCCATTATGCTATGGTCAGAAATACTGTAATAAACCTTATCTTCATTCTCAAAAACAAAACAAAACAAAACCAGTTTTTAACATTTAGGAAAATATTGACATTTAACCCCCACACAGATATAAAAATATTTCGGATACTTCATTTTTTTACATAATCTTGTAAAATAATCATTCTTTTATGTTTATTGTGAAAATCATTTCAATCTGTTCTTTAGTATTGTTGTATCATCAAGAAAAAACGTGATTGGTGTCATTGGTTATGGGAGTAAATTCTTGGGTAGCTTTGGGTAGGGGTAGTTTTGATAAGGACCTGTCTTGCATAGGCCAGTAGGCCTTCTGTAGTGTTCCTCCATTCTTATGTTATGAATCACTTTTTCTGTCTTTGTGAACAATGCAAGTGATCTTGTACAGTTACCCCTTTATAAACTCCGTTTTCTCTAATATTATCCCTCCGCCCAACTGCTCCCAGACCTAACAACAACAACAACAACAACAACAACAACAACAACAACAACAACAACAACAACAACAACAACAACAACAACAACAACAACAACAACAACAACAACAGCAACAACAACAACAACAACAACAACAACAATAATTTTTATTTGGACATGCTACATAGTTGTACAAGGAATTATACTGGTTGGGTGTACATGCCAAAAGCCCCTTGTATGCACAGCATTATGGGCAGGATTAAAATTAACTTAAGATTAACTAAGCAATGATAGATTGTTTTTAGATTTTGTCACCGAAGTGGCTAGTTTATTGTGCACCCCATATCCATCCTGTGGACGGTAGCGCTAGAGCATATGAATACACAAAAGGCCCAGGAACTAGGCCCCAAAGGATTAACAAGTGTACATATGGGTTTTTATTTATCTACATATCTAAAGTTCACTTATCTGTTACAAGCAAATTTAGGAAATTTGCTTAGTATATCTGATATCTCATTTTCATTAATAAGACATCTTGACATGTCACATAGGTTATTATATAGTCTGTGTATTCCTCAATAAGTGGACAATTAAGCACATAGTGTTCAAGAGAGTGACCATATGCCTGATCACATAATTTATATTTAGTTTGATCATCATCTGTGTGTCTCCCAAACTGCCAGAAGTACTTGTAACCAAGCCTAAGCCTGGCCACTACAACATCAGTCAGTCTGTTCACATTGCAAGTTGCTCCATAAACATACTTATCTACGTTCATGTTATCATAGTGGGTTATAGATCTACTCAGGCTTCTAACTGCATTCCTATAACAATCATTTTCATTATTTATTTCTCTCCTAATATTATTCCTAATGCTAGACACAGTTATACCAAAGTTATATTCTACATTCTCCTTCTGGGTACTCTTCTTGGCTTCGGCTAACATATCAACTTTATCATGAAGGAGTAATCCAATGTGTGATGGGATCCATAGCAATTGTACATTAATCCCTTTGTCCCTGATTTTTGAGTATCTATACCTGGCTTCTCCAATGAGCATGTTGTTGGAGTCATTATATGAGTCAAGAGCCTTCAACTATGACATAGAATCAGTAATGATGATAGAGTCAAGCTCAGTGTCATAAGTTAGCTTTAGCGCCATTAAGATTGCAAACAATTCAGTTAAGATAAGATTTCGTTCGGATTTTTAACCCCGGAGGGTTAGCCACCCAGGATAACCCATGAAAGTCAGTGCGTCATAGAGGACTGTCTAACTTATTTCCATTGGGGTCCTTAATCTTTTCCCCCAGGATGCGACTCACACCAGTCGACTAACACCCAGGTACCTATTTGCTGCTAGGTGAACAGGACAACAGGTGTAAGGAAACGTGTCGAAATGTTTCCACCCGCCGGGAATCGAACCCGGGCCCTCCGTGTGTGAAGCGGGAGCTTTAGCCACCAGGCCACCGGGCCTGGTGTAGACGCCAGTTGTTAATTCTTATGCCTACCTCAATAGGGAGGTGGCAACAAGAGCAGATGCAGCCCTGCCAGAAGACTCCTGTTTAGATCCATCAGTGTATATAACTTGTAATAACTTATTACTACCAGCTAGGCGAGAAATTTCTTCTTGAGCAGTTGCTTTAACAAGTGATTTAAGGAAGAGATTACTAGCAATGAGTTTCTTGGGAGGGACTTGCAGGTATGTGATATTAAATGAACACATCTTCCCTGGAGGGGTTGTTGTCTACAGTGATACAGTTCATGCAAGTTATAAAACTTGCAAAGTCTGGTTCATTTCTCAACATTCTAATACCGAGTACAGTGTTAATCTCAACAATCCTATCATTGACACTAGAAATACCAATCTCCTTCCTCATATTAAGAACCTTTGTAGATTTGGGACGCCAAAGAATAATTCTGAGAGCTTAATTCTACATTAACTCCAAGGGCCGGAGAGAACTTTCTCTAGCTAATATCAACATGGGAGCAGCATAATCAATTAAGGACCTAACATAGGCTATGTACATCATTCTCACGATTCATAGTTGGGGTTGTAGCCAGCAACATTAGCACCATAGTTGGGGTTGTAGCCAGCAACATTAGCACCATAGTTGGGGTTGTAGCCAGCAACATTAGCACCATAGTTGGGGTTGTAGCCAGCAACATTAGCACCATAGTTGGGGTTGTAGCCAGCAACATTAGCACCATAGTTGGGGTTGTAGCCAGCAACATTAGCACCATAGTTGGGGTTGTAGCCAGCAACAGCTTTGAGAGCATTTAGCCTATCTTTGCATTTCTTATTTAGTTGTGGTATAGTGGATTTGTTAAAGGGTACATCTACACCAAGATATCTGTAAGTTTTAACGTAGCTAATGTTTTCACCCTGCAAATAGATGGGTGGGGGATATCTTTGTTTTAAAGGAAGATATTATGAGGCCTAGTCGATTACAAATTGTTTGAACTTCATTAAGAATGGTATTCATCTTCTTATGCCTTGTTGTATGTATCATGATGTCATCAGCATATCTTATAGCTATATGTTTAGGTGAGGCAGGTAGAGCATTGAGGAGAGCATTAATCAGAATATTAAATACCTAAAGATATTTCTTTCGACTCACTTCTAAAGCCTTGGTAAAGGACAGATGATACTCTATTTGACAGGTATCCTATTATCCAGCAGAGTAAGCTACCACCAATATTCATTTTGGCTAGTTCATGTAGTATAATGGTTCTGTTCGTAATATCAAATGCAGATTTTAGATCAAGAAAAGTGGTAAAGCTAGTAGAGGTGTGTGCAGTGAGAAAGGTGGAAATACAGTTCTGCACACTTTTACCTTTCATGAACCCATAGAGGTAGGGGGAAAGTTGGTGTCTGATTCTGTAGTACAGTCTGTTAAGTATCATTCTTTCAAAAGTTTTACAAAGACAATCAGTTGAGGAGATCGGTCTAAATGTATGAGGCTGTTGGGGCTTAGGGATAGGCACAATGAGACTATTGGTCCAGGAAGTAGGAAGAACGCCCTCAATGTAACTGAGATTATACAGAGCCAACAAAGGGTTATCAGGCACGTGCCTTAGAGTTCTGAGAATATCATAGGTTATATCATCCTCTCCAGGAGCAGTTGATCGACCTTTAGTTAATGCATTATCTAATTCATACTCGGTGAAGAGGTAATCACTCTCATCAATATTTTGGCTCATAAAATTAATCAGTTTCAACATTTCTTCAGAGGCACTCTCTAAATTTTTTCTAACATAAGATGGAAGGTTTTCATGCCTGGATGTTTTGGGCCAGTCATTTATGAGATCATTTGCTTTTTCAAGAGGAAAGGGATGAGCAACATTGCCAATCTTTTTCCTGGTTATTTTATTTATACCTTTCCAAGCCAAACTTAAAGAGGTAGACCTATTTAATCCACTAACAAATTGTTCCCATTCCTGTTGCCTAAGCTCTTGCTTTCTATTCCTTGCATTTGTTAGTGCAGCTTGGAACGTTCTGAGCAGGTCTGGGATTCTACATTCACGGTATGCTTTACCAATCCTCCTAGCTGCTGCATGTGTTAGATTGTGAAGCTGTGGATCATAATAGTATTTACATTGATTTTATTGTTATTTATAGTGGAAGGTCTATGTTTTCTTTTCATGCTCACTTGATCTGTGAGGACAATCTCAATAGTGGTGTTGAGAAATGGTATTACCAGCTAAGTTTAAATATAGGGAAAACTTAACTTAGAAAGACAACTCATCGCCTGCACAGCCGCCCCTGCAGACGAGGTCTTGAGAAGCTGTCGAAGTCATCTCTCTCAACGGGCTGTAAATGAGTTATAATTTGTAAGATTATAAATTACACCTAGGGGGTGTTATGTCAGCATATTTCATTCACTGATTGCTGACAAACTTACTTGTGTGGACTCAAAAGTCCGCCCCTTACTGCTGACTATAGGTTGATTACAAACTCCTTGCGATTCAAGAACTGCGCAGTCCCCCGTACTACAAGAAATTCATAACCTACCTTGCTCTTGTAGCGTGAGCTATGGTGTTCTTCACACCTTCGACAGGTATCGGTGACTTGATAGAAGCTGAAGTGTCCTTGGATGTCCACGTCTTCCATAGTCTAGGAATACGCACACTAGTACACTATGTTCCACAAGATTTGTCTTTATTGTTCACAATCTTATCACTAAAGAAGCTGATCACACTTCTCTTAAGTGTTTATTGTGTTTTATGAGACACTTTGTTCACACTAACACACAGATCGTTCTTTGTTGGTTATCCTGGCGTCAGTGTCACTCTCAGTAGAGTCAAAAGTAATCTGAAGACGCCACAGCACCCCATGCCGTCACTGCCCCCAGCACAAAAAAAAAGCTGACCTAGTACTTTTTGCTTCCTTGCCACTTCCTCGATGAAGCAAAGCAGAATGTTTGTTTCTTGCTGTTTTAAGCATAGACAACAATGTACACTATCTTTACCATGGTAATAAAGTGGGAGCAGGATTTTCCTTAATTGTCGTGCCAAGGTAAAAGATGTACTGTCTCTTATTAAAATACACTCTTCAACACTGGACTGCAAGGAGCAGCAGTCGCTTGACCACAGGTCGTATACTGGTACTGCATCTGGGAACAATTACTCACTGTAGCAGTAAACAAGACGCTTGCCCCTTCTGAGAGAGCTGGGCCGCTCAGGGCTGAAAGGGCTGAAAGGGGCTGAAGGGAGCTGATACCCCCCTCCTGGAGAAAATTTCTCCACACTGGGGGGTGGCAGAGGTTCGCTGCAGGTGAACTATTCATCACTTAACATTATTTTGATTTTCTCACTCGCCACCACTGCTGCTTGTCTTTTCTGAACAGCTTTAGTCTGTGTGGTTTCTGGTGAATCACTAATTTTGTTTTCAACACTGTGTAATTCTAACGGCACTAGTTTATTTATTGTCCGCTTATTCACTACACCTTTGCTTAAAACATCAACTGTCCTGATGACTCCATTTGCACCAGGATATATGGTCACAATTTTTCCAAGTGACCATTGGGACCTCGGACCATCATTGTCAATAATCACTATGTCACCAGGTCTTAAGGACTTATGATTTTCAGGAACACCAGCTCCATAGAAGTGTTCTCTCAATGAGGTGAGATAGTCTTCTCGCCAAATTTTCTCCCAACGTTCAATCACTTTATTAAGGTGTTTGAATTTACGTCTGAGTTGCTCAGGTTCGAAATAAGTAGGATCCTCTATGATTTCTTTATCATTCATGGGAGGAACAGGTTCGAGCCTTCTGCCATGGAGTAAATAAGATGAACTTAACACTTCTAAATTGTCCAGATCATCGGTAACATAAGTTAGAGGTCTGTTGTTGATTCTATTTCTATTTCAGTCACAGCTGTACGGAATTCTTCTAAGTCGATTCTTTGACGATGAAGAGTCTTCCTTAAACAACGTTTTACAATGCCGATCATTCTTTCATAAAATCCGCCGTGCCATGGAGATTTAGGAGGAATGTATCTCCAACGACAACTGCGTTGATTCAGCATCTGTTGTACTTCTGGTTGATCAAAGATCTTGCTTATATAAGCAGCACCAGCAACAAAGTTCGTTGCATTATCTGAAATCATCAGTCTGGGACATGCCCTTCTGGCTGCAAACCGTCAGAATAATTTGATAAAGGTTTCAGCAGACATGTCAGTGGCTACTTCTAGATGTACTGCTCTAGTTGTAGCACAAGTGATGGGAACTTTGTCAACTGTTTTGGTTAAAATTATTGGTCCAGTGTAATCTACACCTGTCACCTCAAATGGAGTGATATGACAAACTCTTTCAGAGGGATATGGAGGTGGACCTGGATACTGACATACTAGCATATAGTAGTGACGACAAGTAATAGTCCTTTATTTGTTTTTTCACACTTTGTCGACCTTGAGGTATACAGTAGGATTGTCGTATATGACAAAGTGTGTCAGCTACCCCACCAAGTAACACGTTACTGTGGGCGTTTTGCACAATCAGTTTTGTTAGCCAATGATTCTTGGGGATCAATATTGGATGTATGGTTCTTTAGGTAGTTTACCTGGAGTTTACCTGGAGAGAGTTCCGGGGGTCAACGCCCCCGCGGCCCGGTCTGTGACCAGGCCTCCTGGTGGATCAGAGCCTGATCAACCAGGCTGTTGCTGCTGGCTGCACGCAAACCAACGTACGAGCCACAGCCCGGCTGATCAGGAACTGACTTTAGGTGCTTGTCCAGTGCCAGCTTGAAGACTGCCAGGGGTCTGTTGGTAATCCCCCTTATGTGTGCTGGGAGGCAGTTGAACAGTCTCGGGCCCCTGACACTTATTGTATGGTCTCTTAACGTGCTAGTGACACCCCTGCTTTTCATTGGGGGGATGGTGCATCGTCTGCCAAGTCTTTTGCTTTCATAGTGAGTGATTTTCGTGTGCAAGTTCGGTACTAGTCCCTCTAGGATTTTCCAGGTGTATATAATCATGTCTCTCCCTCCTGCGTTCCAGGGAATACAGGTTTAGGAACCTCAAGCCCTCCCAGTAATTGAGGTGTTTTATCTCCGTTATGCGCGCCTTGAAAGTTCTCTGTACATTTTCTAGGTCGGCAATTTCACCTGCCTTGAAAGGTGCTGTTAGTGTGCAGCAATATTCCAGCCTAGATAGAACAAGTGACCTGAAGAGTGTCATCATGGGGTTGGCCTCCCTAGTTTTGAAGGTTCTCATTATCCATCCTGTCATTTTTCTAGCAGATGCGATTGTACAATGTTATGGTCCTTGAAGGTGAGATCCTCCGACATGATCACTCCCAGGTCTTTGACGTTGGTGTTTCGCTCTATTTTGTGGCCAGAATTTGTTTTGTACTCTGATGAAGATTTAATTTCCTCATGTTTACCATATCTGAGTAATTGAAATTTCTCATCGTTGAACTTCATATTGTTTTCTGCAGCCCACTGAAAGATTTGGTTGATGTCCGCCTGGAGCCTTGCAGTGTCTGCAATGGAAGACACTGTCATGCAGATTCGGGTGTCATCTGCAAAGGAAGACACGGTGCTGTGGCTGACATCCTTGTCTATGTCGGATATAAGGATGAGGAACAAGATGGGAGCGAGTACTGTGCCTTGTGGAACAGAGCTTTTCACCGTAGCTGCCTCGGACTTTACTCTGTTGACGACTACTCTCTGTGTTCTGTTAGTGAGGAAATTATAGATCCACCGACCGACTTTTCCTGTTATTCCTTTAGCACGCATTTTGTGCGCTATTCTGCCATGGTCACACTTGTCGAAGGCTTTTGTAAAGTCTGTATATATTACATCTGCATTCTTTTTGTCTTCTAGTGCATTTAGGACCTTGTCGTAGTGATCCAATAGTTGAGACAGACAGGAGCGACCTGTTCTAAACCCATGTTGCCCTGGGTTGTGTAACTGATGGGTTTCTAGATGGGTGGTGATCTTGCTTCTTAGGACCCTTTCAAAGATTTTTATGATATGGGATGTTAGTGCTATTGGTCTGTAGTTCTTTGCTGTTGCTTTACTGCCCCCTTTGTGGAGTGGGGCTATGTCTGTTGTTTTTAGTAACTGTGGGACGACCCCCGTGTCCATGCTCCCTCTCCATAGGATGGAAAAGGCTCGTGATAGGGGCTTCTTGCAGTTCTTGATGAACACAGAGTTCCATGAGTCTGGCCCTGGGGCAGAGTGCATGGGCATGTCATTTATCGCCTGTTCGAAGTCATTTGGCGTCAGGATAACATCGGATAGGCTTGTGTTAATCAAATTTTGTGGCTCTCTCATAAAAAATTAATTTTGATCTTCGACTCTCAGTCTGGTTAGCGGCTTGCTAAAAACTGAGTCATATTGGGACTTGAGTAGCTCACTCATTTCCTTGCTGTCATCTGTGTAGGACCCATCTTGTTTAAGTAGGGGCCCAATACTGGACGTTGTTCTCGATTTTGATTTGGCATAGGAGAAGAAATACTTTGGGTTTCTTTCGATTTCATTTATGGCTTTTAGTTCTTCCTGCGATTCCTGACTCCTAAAGGATTCTTTTAGCTTAAGTTCGATGCTTGCTATTTCTCTGACCAGTGTCTCCCTACGCATTTCATATATATTGACCTCTTTTAGCCGCTCTGTTATTCTTTTCCGTCGCCTGTAAAGGGAGCGCCTGTCTCTTTCTATTTTACATCTACTCCTCCTTTTTCTTAGAGGAATAAGCCTTGTGCATACATCGAGTGCCACCGAGTTAATCTGTTCTAGGCATAAGTTTGGGTCTGTGTTGCTTAGTATATCTTCCCAGCTTATATCGGTTAGGAATTGGTTTACTTGGTCCCACTTTATGTTTTTGTTATTGAAGTTGAATTTGGTGAATGCTCCCTCGTGACTACTCTCATTATGTCGGTCTGGGGCTCCACGCATACATGTCTGAACCTCAATTATGTTGTGATCTGAGTATATTGTTTTTGATATGGTGACATTTCTTATCAGATCATCATTGTTAGTGAAGCTGAGGTCTAGTGTATTCTCCAGTCTAGTAGGCTCTATTATTTGCTGGTTTAAATTGAATTTTGTGCAGAGATTTAAAAGCTCGTGTGAGTGTGAGTTTTCATCAGAGCTGCCTCCTGGTGTTATCACTGCAACAATATTATTTGCTATATTCCTCCATTTTAGGTGCCTTAAGTTGAAATCCCCCAGGAGCAAGATGTTGGGTGCAGGAGCTGGAAGATTTTCCAGACAGTGGTCAATTTTTATCAGCTGTTCCTGGAATTGCTGGGATGTTGCATCCGGAGGCTTGTAGACTACCACAATGACTAGGTTTTAGTTCTCGACCTTTACTGCTAAAACTTCCACTACATCATTTGAGGCATTAAGCAGTTCTGTGCAAACAAGTGACTCTGCAATGTACAGGCCAACCCCCCCCCCCTTTTGCCTGTTCACTCTGTCACATCTGTATAGGTTGTAACCTGGGATCCATATTTCGTTGTCCAAGTGATCCTTTATGTGGGTCTCAGTGAAAGCCGCGAACATTGCCTTTGCCTCTGCAAGCAGTCCACGGATGAAGAATTATGAATTCTTCTTCGACATCTAATAATCTTTTCTGAGTCGAGATAAAGTCCTAAAGAATTAATCATAACAGGTTTCTTTTGGGATTTATCTTGTGTTTCTAGAAATTTATATTCTGTAGAGAAAACACCTTTCTGTATTAGTTTCACCCAGTATTTAATGGGTTCAAGACATTCATAATCAGGTTTTATTCCTTTAATGAATTTAAAGACAAGAGCTGTAACTCTTAAGAGTTTATTTACCCAAAGATGAGTATTTAGATCCTTCAATGACTATTTCTGTTGTGTCTGCAGTATTTACACAACTTATTTCTGCTGTGTTCAAGCAGACTGTTTCTTCTGGCATAATGTGAGCGTTTTGCTGAGGCCAGTTATTTTCATTAGAGAGCCAGTTCGGTCCGTGGAGCCATAATTTATATCCACAAATTTCTTGAGTGGGACACCACGTGACAACATGTCAGCTGGATTCTCTTGGGTAGAGACGTGGAGAAAGAGATAATCTCTCTGCATCTCTTTTATTTCTGCTACTCTGTTCTGTACATAGACCAACTTACTCTTATTATTTCTTAACCATTGGAGAACTGCCTCATTATCACTCCAGATCACGGTTTTTTCAATAGTGAGATGATCAAGTACTTTGTTGAGATAGACAGCTAATTTTGTACCTACATAGAGTGCTGTCAGTTCCAGTTGTGGTACTGTTCTGACCTTCAAGGGTGCTACCCTGGCCTTTGAAGTAATTAGTGTACTTCCTTTAGCATTACTCATGTAAGCTACAGCGCCATAACCTCTGGTTGACGCATCACAGAACACATGTAATGTGTACTTGTTTCCCTCTTGACCTATTTGTCTGGGAAATTTAATTTGATGAAGTTGCTTAAACTCCCTGGATATTTCATCCCATGCTTGACTCATTTCTAGAGGCAAGTTCTCATCCCATCCAATTTTGAGCTTCCATGCTTCTTGCATAAGCATTTTACCCTTTATGGTAATTGGTGAGACGAGTCCTAGAGGATCAAAACATTGTGATACCTCTGACAGTAAACTACGTTTAGTGAGTGTACTGCATGATTTATTGTTTATCTTTTTGAGACTCAAAGTATCTTCCTGTGTGTTCCAATTAAGTCCCAGCATATTGTTGCAATCAGGAATTTCAGCTTCAGCGAAATCTTCTTTGATAAGTTCCCTTAATTTGTTTTGAATTTGTATTCCACATCCTTAGAGGCATATTTGCTTCATTCATCTTCTTGTTAGCTTCTCTGTATAAGGATTTCAAATCCTCCTCTTTATTCACAGTACCTTGAAGATTGTCCACATAGAAACTTTTCTTTAAGATTTCTTTGAAGGGGCTTTCAGATTTCTTCAAATGTGTATTTAGAGTAGCTTCTAGTAAGAATGGAGAGGATGTTGCACCAAATAATACTGATTTGAAACGATAAGTTTTCACAGGACTTTGAGGATCATGTGGATTTTCAGGCCACAAGAATCGAGTATAATCTCTATCTATTTCTTGTAGTCCTACTCTTAAGAAAGCTTTGGAAATATCAGCCGTGTAGGCATATGGGTTTGTGCGAAATTTCATAAGCACGTCTCCAAGCTTCTCAGTTAGTGAGGGTCCGGTCATCAGACAGTCATTAAGACTTGCTACATCTTTATTTGCACGTGCGCTGCAATTATATACAACACGTAGTGGAGTGGTTTCAGAATCTTTTCTGACTTCATGGTGCAGGAGATAATAAGCGTCTGTCTTCAACTTATCTTCGACTATTTCCTCAATGAATTTATTGTCCAACTGTTCTTGTATGATATTATCATAGACAGTCAGTAGCTCTGGATTCTTCCTGAGCTCATGTATTTGTGCTTTCATGTGTCCGAAAGCCATGCGATAATTGCTAGGCAGATGTGGTGAATTTAATTTCCATGGTAACCTAACTCAATACTGTCCATCTTTATATTTGACAGTGTCCAAATATTGGTTATAAGTCTGAGACTCTTGTGGGCTTGGTTTATTTACATCATTACCTATCGCATCTAAATCCCACAACTTATCAACTGGTTCATTCATTTCTTCCAGTAATGATAATTTTTGCTGTGGTACATGATCAGCGGTTATTCTCGTAACTAGTACATTTTCCACTGAATCAATATCAGCTTCTTTCCCACTTTGAGAGGGAATGGGACCACATATTATGTGGCCTCCTGCTGTTTTCAGCAAGTGAACATCATGTTTACTTACTATATTTTGCACAAAACAGTGGTAATAATCACTTCCAATGATTAAATCAGTTGGACTAATTGTGTCCGTCTGTATGTCAGGACAGGCTAACTTGACCTTAGCTACTTTCAGTGCTGCAACTGTTTCTTTTAATTCCTGGATCTGCACAGACTTAGGCAAATCATCTACTACCACAGCTTCTACTGTCTTTTTCCTGTTTCCTAGACCAACAGTGATTCTGGCTAGGTCATATGTCTGTTTGCCAGAATTGTGGAAAAAACCAGCTATATCTAACTGTATTTTGGCATAGGGTTGTTTATTCAGTTTCTGCAACACTGTTCTTCTTATGAAGGATCTTTGTGAGCCTTGATCAAATAATGTTAGCTATCGGGAGAGCAGTTGCTTTAAACTTATCTCTCACATTTAATGCTGTTGCTTGTTGACTTCCTGATTCTGTGGAAGTCTTCTGTTGTTCAGCAAAAGTATTTGGGCATAATGCTGTATGATGCATACCCTTGCATTTAAAACACTTCTTCAGTGAGCATTTTCCTCCCTTGTGTTCACCTAAACACTTGATGCACCTTTTCAGCTGGTGAACACGTTGTTTACGTGCCTTCACTGATGTGTATTGAATACAATACTGTGTCCAATGTGTTCCATCACAAAGTACACATTTTGGAGTACGTTTATGTGCCACAGTTTGTTTACTGTCTGCTGTATTCACAGCTTGATAAATGCCTATTTGGGATTTCCCATTCTGTGGTTTAGTGGGAGTAGGTATACTCTTTTTTATAACGAGTTGAAGGTTTGTTATCCACGGGATTTGTGGATTTTTCATCTTGTCTCGTTGCTTGCATGCATGAAACTATTGTTTGTAAACCATTGCTAATTTCTTCACAAGTGAAATAGCGTTTATTGAACATAATATTTAATCGTTCAATAGTTTGTGGTGACAACTTATCTTGTGCAATACCACCGATAAACCAATCACATTGCCTTAGGTCATGTTTAGCACCTAGAGATCTGAGACTATTGTCTGATGTGTTTCTAAATGCTTGTAAGTCTGAAAAACAATGTTTGGGTGGCTTCAAGCTTGATATTAAGACTGCATGTCTAACTCTGGCATTGTCAGCATCAAAGTAATTGTCTGCTAAGACACGTAAGGCTATTTGATAATTGCCTTTAACCACCGGAAATGACTTAATCAGTTCATAGGGTTCTCCCTTCACAAGACATTTAAGATAATTGAACTTAGCAATCTCATCTATGTCAGTTCGTGAATTTACTATGGATTGAAAACCACTAATGAATTCTTCATAATTATGACCTTGGAAAATAGGTAATGACAATGTAGGTAAGCTTGGTAATGGGACACTTGTTGTTGTTACAGGTGTAACAGGTGTTTGACCACTAGTTACAGTAGGTCTCTGTGACAGAGTTTTGCAGCAGATTTCACCCCCAATCACATGCTGTTTGGAAGGAGGATTGAGCCCTTCCCTGCAATTTTGAGCCAGTCTTCCAAGGAGCAGGATTATTATGGGCCAGATTGTCCCCGCATCATTGAAGAGCTACGCAGCACTCACAACAGACTGGTGAACATCCTGGACAAATGGAACCAGGTGTGGCGCAGGGATTAGTTGACAGCCCTGTGAGAACATTTCTATGGTGCGGACCCCGAGGCAAATAAGATGATGCTGAGTGAAGGGGCCTGGTGCTAGTAGAATCTGAGGCACCCAGGGCATACTGGCCTCTAGGCCTGGTGGTGTCGACCCACCCAGATGAGGCTGGGCGATTGAGAATGGTGAAAGTGAGAATGAATGGTGCTGAGACCATAAGGCCCATAAACAGGCTTTCGCCTCTCGAGGTCCACACGGTGGGACCGGGACAGGAGAAGTTAGACCAGAGATTGACAGACCAAAGTTGCTGGATGACCCGTCGAATGGTGCTCAAGTCCAGGGCCCACTGGGAGGGCCTGCGGGAGGCAGACTTGATTTAGACTTAGTGCCTACCTTCGCCGGCAGGAGGATGTGGAAATTTATTCGGTCCTAAAGTTCCACAGCACAAACACGTCATACAAAGATCCCAACATGTCACGGATGAATGGCTGGGTTGGGTGGCCCTTACACCCACCCAAAACACACACACACACACCCGGTTTGGGGAAGGTGGTTGGAAGGTACTTCTTAATTGATAGATTTACCCTTCAAGGAAGAGGTAGGTAGTTTATACTGTTAGTGAACTAATATTACGACTATTAAGGCAACTGTAGGTAATAATAATGTAGACCTAAGACCTTAACGTAGGTAGTAATACCCCGATAATGTAGGCAAACACTAGGTTATGTTGGCCAGGGAGAGCTGGCAGCCCAAGTTTGAATTCTGGGGCAGGGGGTTTTGAGACCACAGTGCCTCCTTCTAAGACCAGACACCTCGGAGCAACAAGTGCCATGATCAGCAGGCGGCACCCCCACGTGTCTTCACATACTAGACCTGGGGAAATCTGGTGGAGGCACCTTGATGTACTGTAGATGACCTCCTCCGTCAGGCCCATACAGTAAGACGAGATTCTGAGGGATTCTGGCCAGTTTTTGGGGAAAATTGCGAGTGAGTTGAGCTGTGGGCCTTTGTGCAGGTGGCAATTCATGACCAGTACGTACCGGCATCACTCCATCAGGCTTAGAAGCTAGTGTCCATTTCTGCATAGTTATAATAGGGGATACACACCCCCTTGGAAACAGGAATTTCTGAGGTGCAGGCAGGTCACTAATATCGACTGAATATTGCTCCCGTGAAGGGAGCAATATTCACTGTGAGAGGGTTTTGTAGGTATTTGGATTTGAATTTAGCTATTATATATTCCCCAGGCTCGTCCCTTGTGCAAGTATTATTGATATATTCTGGTTGGTTTGAGTAGTCTATAGTTGTGCCACTCCATTGTTGATCTGGCCTAAAGTTGTGTATGGCTGTGTAACCAGGAATGGCATAGACATCTGTAGTATCAGGCATTAGCCAGGTTTCGGTGAATGTAATGATGGACATACTGGCATGCAGGGAATTTAGTAATGCTCTGAGGTGATCGTAATGTTTGCTTAAAGATCTGATATTGTGGTTAAAGACAGTTATGTTCTTGTTGGCTCTGAGAAGTGCCTTTGATTGTTCTGCTGTGTAGTAATTACAGTTACTGTTTGATCCATTTAAGTCAATCAGTAAAAGGTTGGTATCAGGATCAACGCTTGTGATCATAAGATCACAAGCGTTGATCCTGATACCTTATTCTTAAGTTTATAACTAGTCTTAAGAATAAGACAATGTAAATATTCGAAGCTAAAAAAATAAAGGAACTATGGAATAAAATAGTAAAAATAAAAAAAACAATAAAAGTATTACACTTTAGCACCTGCAGTAGCACCTGCAGTAGCGCCTGCAGTAGCACCTGCAGTAGCACCTGCAGTAGCACCTGCAGTAGCACCTGCAGTAGCACCTGCAGTAGCACCTGCAGTAGCACCTGCAGTAGCACCTGAAGTAGCACCTGCAGTAGCACCTGCAGTAGCACCTGCAGTAGCACCTGAAGTAGCACCTGCAGTAGCACCTGCAGTAGCACCTGCAGTAGCACCTGCAGTAGCACCTGAAGTAGCACCTGCAGTAGCACCTGCAGTAGCACCTGCAGTAGCACCTGCAGTAGCACCTGCAGTAGCACCTGCAGTATCACCTGCAGTAGCACCTGCAGTAGCACCTGCAGTATCACCTGCAGTAGCACCTGCGGTAGCACCTGCAGTAGCACCTGCAGTAGCACCTGCAGTAGCACCTGCAGTAGCACCTGCAGTAGCACCTGCAGTAGCACCTGCAGTATCACCTGCAGTAGCACCTGCGGTAGCACCTGCAGTAGCACCTGCAGTAGCACCTGCAGTAGCACCTGCGGTAGCACCTGCAGTATCACCTGCAGTAGCACCTGCGGTAGCACCTGCAGTAGCACCTGCAGTAGCACCTGCAGTAGCAGCTGCAGTAGCAGCTGCAGTAGCAGCTGCAGTAGCACCTGCAGTAGCACCTGCAGTAGCACCTGCAGTAGCACCTGCGGTAGCACCTGCAGTAGCACCTGCGGTAGCACCTGCGGTAGCACCTTCAGTAGCACCTGCAGTAGCACCTGCAGTAGCACCTGCAGTAGCACCTGCAGTAGCAGCTGCAGTAGCACCTGCGGTAGCACCTGAAGTAGCACCTGCAGTAGCACCTGCAGTAGCACCTGCAGTAGCACCTGCAGTAGCACCTGCGGTAGCACCTGAAGTAGCACCTGCAGTAGCACCTGCAGTAGCACCTGCAGTAGCACCTGCAGTAGCACCTGCGGTAGCACCTGAAGTAGCACCTGCAGTAGCACCTGCGGTAGCACCTGCGGTAGCACCTGCAGTAGCACCTGAAGTAGCACCTGCAGTAGCACCTGCGGTAGCACCTGAAGTAGCACCTGCAGTAGCACCTGCGGTAGCACCTGCAGTAGCACCTGCACCTGCAGTAGCACCTGCAGTAGCACCTGCAGTAGCACCTGCAGTAGCACCTGCAGTAGCACCTGCAGTAGCACCTGCGGTAGCACCTGAAGTAGCACCTGCAGTAACACCTGCGGTAGCACCTGCAGTAGCACCTGCAGTAGCACCTGCAGTAGCACCTGGGGTAGCACCTGAAGTAGCACCTGCAGTAGCACCTGCGGTAGCTCCTGCGGTAGCACCTGCAGTAGCACCTGAAGTAGCACCTGCAGTAGCACCTGCGGTAGCACCTGAAGTAGCACCTGCAGTAGCACCTGCAGTAGCGCCTGCAGTAGCAGCTGCACCTGCAGTAGCACCTGCGGTAGCACCTGCGGTAGCACCTGAAGTAGCACCTGCAGTAGCACCTGGAGTAGCACCTGCGGTAGCACCTGAAGTAGCACCTGCAGTAGCACCTGAAGTAGCACCTGCAGTAGCACCTGCAGTAGCACCTGCAGTAGCACCTGCAGTAGCACCTGCAGTAGCACCTGCGGTAGCACCTGCGGTAGCACCTGCAGTAGCACCTGCGGTAGCACCTGCAGTAGCACCTGCAGTAGCACCTGCAGTAGCACCTGCAGTAGCACCTGCAGTAGCACCTGCAGTAGCACCTGCAGTAGCACCTGCGGTAGCACCTGCGGTAGCACCTGCGGTAGCACCTGCAGTAGCACCTGCGGTAGCACCTGCAGTAGCACCTGCGGTAGCACCTGCAGTAGCACCTGCAGTAGCACCTGCGGTAGCACCTGCAGTAGCACCTGAAGTAGCACCTGCAGTAGCACCTGCAGTAGCACCTGCGGTAGCACCTGCAGTAGCACCTGCGGTAGCACCTGCAGTAGCACCTGCGGTAGCACCTGCAGTAGCACCTGAAGTAGCACCTGCAGTAGCACCTGCAGTAGCACCTGCAGTAGCACCTGCAGCAGCACCTGCGGTAGCACCTGCAGTAGCACCTGCGGTAGCACCTGCAGTAGCACCTGAAGTAGCACCTGCAGTAGCACCTGCAGTAGCACCTGCAGTAGCACCTGCGGTAGCACCTGCAGTAGCACCTGCAGTAGCACCTGCGGTAGCACCTGCAGTAGCACCTGAAGTAGCACCTGAAGTAGCACCTGCAGTAGCACCTGCAGTAGCACCTGCGGTAGCACCTGCGGTAGCACCTGCGGTAGCACCTGCAGTAGCACCTGCAGTAGCACCTGCAGTTGCACCTGCGGTAGCACCTGCGGCAGCACCTGCAGCAGCACCTGCGGTAGCACCTGCAGCAGCAGCTGCAGCAGCACCTGCAGTAGCACCTGCAGTAGCACCTGCAGTAGCACCTGCAGCAGCACCTGCAGCAGCACCTGCAGCAGCACCTGCAGCAGCACCTGCAGCAGCACCTGCAGCAGCACCTGCAGCAGCACCTGCAGCAGCACCTGCAGTAGCACCTGCAGTAGCACCTGCAGCAGCACCTGCAGTAGCACCTGCAGTAGCACCTGCAGTAGCACCTGCAGTTGCACCTGCGGTAGCACCTGCCGCAGCACCTGCAGCAGCACCTGCGGTAGCACCTGCAGTAGCACCTGCAGCAGCACCTGCAGTAGCACCTGCAGCAGCAGCTGCAGCAGCACCTGCAGTAGCACCTGCAGCAGCACCTGCAGCAGCACCTGCAGTAGCACCTGCAGCAGCACCTGCAGTAGCACCTGCAGCAGCACCTGCAGTAGCACCTGCAGCAGCACCTGCAGCAGCACCTGCAGCAGCACCTGCAGTAGCACCTGCAGCAGCACCTGCAGTAGCACCTGCAGCAGCAGCTGCAGCAGCACCTGCAGTAGCACCTGCAGCAGCACCTGCAGCAGCACCTGCAGTAGCACCTGCAGCAGCACCTGCAGTAGCACCTGCAGTAGCACCTGCAGCAGCACCTGCAGCAGCACCTGCAGCAGCACCTGCAGCAGCACCTGCAGCAGCACCTGCAGCAGCACCTGCAGTAGCACCTGCAGCAGCACCTGCAGCAGCACCTGCAGCAGCACCTGCAGCAGCACCTGCAGCAGCACCTGCAGCAGCACCTGCAGCAGCACCTGCAGCAGCACCTGCAGCAGCACCTGCAGCAGCAGCTGCAGCAGCACCTGCAGCAGCACCTGCAGCAGCACCTGCAGCAGCACCTGCAGCAGCACCTGCAGCAGCACCTGCAGCAGCAGCTGCAGCAGCAGCTGCAGCAGCAGCTGCAGCAGCACCTGCAGCAGCACCTGCAGGAGCACCTGCAGCAGCACCTGCAGCAGCACCTGCAGCAGCACCTGCAGTAGCACCTGCAGCAACACGTGCAGCAGCACCTGCAGTAGCACCTGCAGCAGCACCTGCAGCAGCACCTGCAGTAGCACCTGCAGCAGCACCTGCAGCAACACGTGCAGCAGCACCTGCAGCAGCACTCTAGTTTTTCAACAAAAGTGACTATATGAATAAAGGAATAAAAATATTTTAGCACCTGAATTAGCCACTTAATTGTTATTAAAACCAAGAGTAAAATAATTACTGATACGATAGGACTCACAGGTAAGGACCCACGAGGGGCGAGGGGCAAGTGGGGACAGTGCGAAGAATAGATGGTGAGAGGAATGTCTTGAGTTGAAGAGAGAAGAGTCAGGACTAGACCCAACTGCTAAGCCTGGATAAACAATAACGAAGACGACATAAAAGATAACAGGGACTCTGCGGGTGCTGACTGCAACTGACTGAAAGCACTTCAACTTGCAATGACTGGATATGGTTCAGGGACACGTTGTTGCAAAGGCGACGCAAAACGCACATCGCAAGCACTTCAGCCCTAAAAACGCACAAAGACACAGCTATACGGCAATGGCACTTTTAAGTTATTTGAATTTTTAAGCAAAAAGTCAGATAATTTATGTGTATTGTGGTGGAGGTGCCGGATCATTCAATGATTGAAAAAGATTTACATCATTGTAAGGACGTCTGAGAGTATCATCTAAGTAAGTAGTCCAGTAGTCATGATATGTTTCAAGTCTGTCAAGTTGTTTGTCACTAAGTGTCTTCCAGTATACGTTCAAAGCTGGTGTGTTTGTCGTGAGGTGGAGAGATTCACTGGTGGCAAATTCGTCCCACCTCACTCCCAACACCCAACGTAATGCACGATTCTGGATACGTTGAAATTTTAGTGCGTTTGTCTTGGCAATTAACGTCAAAGCGAGTGGAAAGTAAGAGAGTAGAGGACGAATGAGTGCTTTGTAAAGATGTAGTTTTGTCTTGGGACTGGCTCCTCGCAGCTTATATAACCTTGAGAGTGCAGTTCCCGCCAGTATGGTCTTTGTAGTAATGTGAGATTTTAAGTTCAGTGTGTGGTCGAGGGTAATACCAAGGACAACTGTCGTGAAGGAGCGTGGGATGGGGGTACGGGAGGTGCTTGTTTTGAGTTCGACAGGAGTGGGGACATCACGCATTCTATGGAAGTAAGTGATTTTTGACTTATTTGGGTTGGTTTTGATGCGCCATAATAATTCCCAGGCGGTAATCCTGTCGACCTCTCTTTGTGTTCTGCGTGCAAGGAAACGAAAGTTTTCATGTGTTGTGAGTTGAGTGATGTCGTCTGCGTAAGAAAGGGTAATTGTGTTTGGGTAAAGAGGTTCAGGTAAATCATTCGTGTAGAGTATATATAGGGTGGGAGACAGGACAGAGCCTTGGGGTACACCCGCTTTTAATGTGAAATAGTCAGAATAATGATCTCTGAACCGTATACGCATCGTTCGGCCATCTAAAAAATGACATAATAATTTCATCATATTTATAGTCAAGTCTTTCCCAGGTTTTGGTATGAGACATGCAGTTGCAGATTTAAAGAATGGGGGGAAATAGCCAGATGCAAGAGAGGCATTAAAGAGGTCAGTGATAGCAGAAGCAACAGAAAGTGGAAGGTGACGAAGGACTGAATGTGACAGACCTGAAGCACCTGGAGCTTTTTTTGGAAGGTGTGTTAGTAAGGAGTGAACATCATTTACAGTAAAAGGAGAGTTTAGAGGATGTGTGGAAGATAGGGTGTTTAGGTTTATGATTTGATCAGGATTGGTTAAATCTTCATGGTTGGATACCCATCTCTCTATGTCTAATGTGTGTGCTATGACAGCTTGGTCTGGTGGATGTGGGTGGAAGATGTTTTCCCATATGTCTTTGAAAATATATACCGCTTCAGCAGGGTCAGAGATCTGTCTGTTGTTGCTGTTTATGTGTCTAAAGGTTGTGGATCGAGGGGTGCCTGTAAGTTTCCGAATGGATGACCAGAATGTTTTGGGATCTCTTGTACGCTGTACATCTGTATGATTTATAACTGATTGCCAGTGTCGGGCGTGGTCATCGTCTAGGCTATGGATGATATGTGTACGTAAAATAGTTAGGTCCCATCGGATGATATTGAGTCTGTTTTGGTTTGCTAGGAAACGGTGTCTGTAACATGTGAGTAATCTTTTTGTTCTTTCTGATGGGCGAAAAGAGTATCGTACTTTGTGGTGTGTCATTGGGACAACCTCTGTAGCAATTTGGGTAATTGATTGTTGAATGCGTTGAATTTGTGTGTCTATGTCTGATACTGGTCTATTGTCATAGTTGTGTGTGAGATCAAGAGTGTTTAGACGTTGTTTGAATAGATCCCAGTCCGCCTGAGAATAAGCTGGAGAGGGGCGAACTGGAATGAGTATAGGATTTGAGGAAATATGCAAAATGATAGGAATGTGGTCAGATCCAGAGAGCGGTCCTGGTGTTGTGTAGTGATGTAAGCGATTACTAGCTCTGTTTGTAAAAATTTTATCAGGGGTGCCTTGGCCATTGTGTGTATAGACTGTTGGGAAGTAAGGTCCGAGGTGTATGAGATGTTTCTGTGTTACAAGTGTATGAAGTTGCCTTCCACGCAGATTTGTGGAGTTGTCATGGAAATCTGTGTGTTTGGCATTTAGGTCGGCAAGTAGGTATACAGGGAGATGTGTATGATTAAAAAGAATGGTTAAATCATGAATGTTAATGTTTTGATGGGGTCTGGTATATGTCGTGTACAGGATGATGGGTCCGTGTATCGTGTAAATTTTCACAGCCATGCTGTGAGAATATGTAAATGGAAGGGATAAGAACTCATGTTTAATTGTACTTTTAACAAGAATAGCTACGCCATTCCAGTGTTCGGCAGGAGATTGACGGGCTGTATATCCTAAGTGTCTGACACGTTGATCATCACGTACACACGTGCTGTTTAATAACAACACGTCTGGTTGTTCTGATGCAACGAGGTCAGCAAGAATGTATTTGTTTGCGTTATAAGCTCTTATGTTAAATTGAATAACCTTAAGGGCCATGGTTGGGGTTACTTGAAGGACGAGATTGTAAGTCTTTCCCAGCACCTGATCTATATTTGGTCGGTTGTGTTTTACGGTTTCTGGATTGAGAACGGGAAGGGGAAGGTGAGAGGGGCCTGGAGGTGGGACTAGGTGTAGTGTTAAGATGAGAGGATGAGTTGGGGCGAGAGGGAGAGGGCGAGGGCGGGGCTTGATTTATTAAGTGCTGAACTTTATCCAGACATTTGGCGAATCCGGGAGAGATGTTATACCGTTGTACCACAGTAGTAGATCGAGACTTGAGAGTAGGAGAACGAGAAGGACGAGTAGAGGAAGAAGGAGGTTGAGATCGTTTGGTGTTAGAGCCAGAGCTGGTGGAAGGATTAGAAGGACAGGATTTTGGCATATGGGTGGAAGGAGAAGGGTCTGCCTGAGTAGAAGCTTGAAGAGGAGTTTCTGGAGTGGAGAGAGAGGAGTTGGGAAAAAGTTCATCCTTAGGAAGAAAGAAATCAGGAGGGAAAATGATGGGGTCAAAGTTGTTGGCTTTCAAAAGATCATTCAGCATCGTTGGATAGTTGGCACTTTTAAATGTTTTATGACAGTATACAGCAGTGAGCACAATGGTCTCAAGGATATTAGATTGTTTTGAGGATGAAGAGGCCGAGGGAAGGTTGGTTTGTGCAGCAGCAGCATAGGAAGGATAAGTTGTAGAAGTGGTAGCAGGAGGAACATAAGAGTTTGGTTGGTAAGTGGATGAGAATGTTGTCTGTGTTTGTGAGCGTGGAGTCAAGACTGGGTTTGGGAGGTTCAGAGGTTGGTCTTTCCGTAATGAAGAAACATAATCCTTACGAGTAGGGCAGTTGAAAGAAGTAGCAGAATGTGCCTGAGAACAGTGCAAACATTTTAGAGTGTTGGAACATTTTTGCCATGTGTGGCCTGGAGAAGAACACTTGGAACACAGCTGTTGCTTGTCACAAGTATTCTTTAGATGTCCAAACTCAAGGCATTTGTAGCACTGATGAATAGCGACATAGTTAGGTAGAAACAATGAAGTAGGTGGAATAAGAAAGTAGTTAGCTCGAACACCATGTTTGAACAGTTTATCAGCCTCATCAGGAGTGGAACATCTGATCTTAAGGATATTAGAGCGTTCAGGATGGAAAAGTTCCTCAACTGTGACTTGATTTTGAGTTGAAATGTCTGTCATCAAGGCGTCTTTGTTCTGGGTGTATTCGTTTAGCAGTGATGAGTCAACAAATTTTGCCACGACTGTACTCCTGGCCTTTTGATCAGGAGCCCAATCGATAGCAAAACCTGCCTGAAAGAGCTTTTCTCGGACTTCCTTACTTATACATAGGTCATAGTTGACAGGATCAAGATTAACCTTACATCCGGTATGAGTCTTGAAGATGTTTATCATTCGAGCCTGGGTAATATTGAAAAAGGTAGAGGCATAGTCAATCGTATCCTTGTCAGCGTTAGAATACTTTAACATCAAGGCCATTGTCGGAAAACTGGGTCTCTGTGCAGTTGCCATGATGTCAACAGCACAGGTGGATATGCTGCCTGAATCGTGAGTGGCGTCTAAGGGGCGTCAAGTGCGTAATTCTGACAGATCATGTTTGTGTTGTAAGTGTACCTGCCAAGATTAGGCTTCCCGTGCGTTAATTACAAGGAATGCAGCCACGGGCACCGGACCAGACGAATACTCCCACCGACGCAGGAGCAGGTCCAGCCGATCCAGAAAAAAAGAAGAAAATTTTAGAGGAGAGAAAGGTGCTGGTGTCTCCAGAGCGATATAGTCAAGCCGATCCACTGTGTGGGGATCTTTAACCACCTCAATGAAGAGGGCTTGGCTGGCCTCTGAGGAGATTACGGCACAACAGAGAGCTAAACCCGTGTCACACAAAAAAAAGATATTGGTTTAAAAAAAAGCTGTCTAATTCTCAAAGATGCCTTCACATCCGAACACGAGTAAGAGGATGTCGGTATGCAAGGATTACACATACACAGAGTGCATAGGTGTGGTCGTGATGCTCTTGAACAATATACCAGCAGGTAACATCCAACAGGTTGAGGTGGGAAGACTTCACCCAGCTGCAAGAGTGCAGAGGCCAACGGTCTGCCCTGGGGCAGGCAGCCAGCGACGCACCAAGTCCTGGAGCCAAGATGAAGAGTCTCCAGAAATCAACCAATCAGGCAATGTCTTCTTAAAACAAGAAAATCAATGCTATTTTTCCTTAACAAACACACCAAAAGCTTCTTCCAGCAAGTGGATCGAAAGGCAGCCAATCAGGAGCAAGCAAAGCATGCAGCCAATCAGGAGCAAGCAAAGCATGCAGCCAATCAGGAGCAAGCAAAGCATACAGCCAACCGGGAGCAGGTACGTCTGTCCAATGCGGAAGCTAGCAGAGGAATCAATAATTACTGAATTAAGGCCAGTACACACTTATGTAATATTTATAAACTGGAATTAAAGGGGAAAATTTGGTAAGATTGTGAAAAAAGATAATAAGGGGTTTATAACAGTGTATAATATAATAATAATATAATAGTATAATATAATAGTATAATAGTATAATTTTTTTTTATTATCACACTGGCCGATTCCCACCAAGGCAGGGTGGCCCAAAAAAGAAAACCTTTCACCATCATTCACTCCATCACTGTCTTGCCAGAAGGGTGCTTTACACTGCAGTTTTTAAACTGCAACATTAACACCCCTCCTTCAGAGTGCAGGCACTGTACTTCCCATCTCCAGGACTCAAGTCTGGCCTGCCGGTTTCCCTGAACCCCTTCATAAATGTTACTTTGCTCACACTCCATCAGCACGTCAAGTATTAAAAACCATTTGTCTCCATTCACTCCTATCAAACACGCTCACGCATGCCTGCTGGAAGTCCAAGCCCCTCGCACACAAAACCTCCTTTATCCCCTCCCTCCAACCTTTCCTAGGCCGACCCCTACCCCGCCTTCCTTCCACTACAGACTGATACACTCTTGAAGTCATTCTGTTTCGCTCCATTCTCTCTACATGTCCGAACCACCTCAACAACCCTTCCTCAGCCCTCTGGACAACAGTTTTGGCATTCCCGCACCTCCTCCTAACTTCCAAACTACGAATTCTCTGCATTATATTCACACCACACATTGCCCTCAGACATGACATCTCCACTGCCTCCAGCCTTCTCGCTGCAACATTCATCACCCAGTTCTTTGTCTCCAGAGACTCCTAAGTGCACCACTCATCAATTCTATGATTCACCTCATCTTTCATAGACCCATCCGCTGACACGTCCACTCCCAAATATCTGAATACATTCACCTCCTCCATACCCTCTCCCTCCAATCTGATATCCAATCTTTCATCACCTAATCTTTTTGTTATCCTCATAGCCTTACTCTTTCCTGTATTCACTTTTAATTTTCTTCTTTTGCATACCCTACCAAATTCATCCACCAATCTCTGCAACTTCTCTTCAGAATCTCTAAAGAGCACTGTGTCATCAGCAAAGAGCAACTGTGACAACTCCCACTTTATGTGTGATTCTTTATCTTTTAACTCCACGCCTCTTGCCAAGACCCTCGCATTTACTTCTCTTACAACCCCATCTATAAATATATTAAACAACCACAGTGACATCACACATCCTTGTCTAATGCCTACTTTTGCTGGGAAATAATTTCTCTTTCCTACATACTCTAACTTGAGCCTCACTATCCTTGTAAAAACTCTTCACTGCTTTCAGTAACCTACCTCCTACACCATACACCTGCAGCATCTGCCACATTGCCCCCCTATCCACCCTGTCATACGCCTTTTCCAAATCCATAAATGCCACAAAAACCTCTTTAGCCTTATCTAAATACTGTTCACTTATGTGTTTCACTGTAAACACCTGGTCCACACACCTCCTACCTTTCCTAAAGCCTCCTTGTTCATCTGCTATCCTATTCTCAGTCTTATTCTTAATTCTTTCAATAATAACTCTACCATACACTTTACCAGGTACACTCAACAAACTTATCCCCCTATAATTTTTGCACTCTCTTTTATCCCCTTTGCCTTTATACAAAGGAACTATGCATGCTCTCTGCCAATCCCTAGGTACCTTACCCTCTTCCATACATTTATTAAATAATTGCACCAACCACTCCAAAACTATATCCCCACCTGCTTTTAACATTTCTATCTTTATCCCATCAATCCCGGCTGCCTTACCCCCTTTCATTTTACCTACTGCCTCACGAACTTTCCCCACACTCACAACTGGCTCTTCCTCACTCCTACAAGATGTTATTCCTCCTTGCCCTATACACGAAATCACAGCTTCCCTATCTTCATCAACATTTAACAATTCCTCAAAATATTCCCTCCATCTTCCCAATACCTCTAACTCTCCATTTAATAACTCTCCTCTCCTATTTTTAACTGACAAATCCATTTGTTCTCTAGGCTTCCTTAACTTGTTAATCTCACTCCAAAACTTTTTCTTATTTTCAACAAAATTTGTTGATAACATCTCACCCACTCTCTCATTTGCTCTCATTTGCTTCACCACTCTCTTTACCTCTCTCTTTTTCTCCATATACTCTTCCCTCCTTGCATCACTTCTACTTTGTAAAAACTTCTCATATGCTAACTTTTTCTCCCTTACTACTCTCTTTACATCATCATTCCACCAATTGCTCCTCTTCCCTCCCGCACCCACCTTCCTGTAACCACAAACTTTTGCTGAACACTCCAACACTACATTTTTAAACCTACCCCATACCTCTTCGACCCCATTGCCTATGCTCTCATTAGCCCATCTATCCTCCAATAGCTGTTTATATCTTACCCTAACTGCCTCCTCTTTTAGTTCATAAACCTTCACCTCTCTCTTCCCTGATGCTTCTATTCTCCTTGTATCCCATCTACCTTTTACTCTCAGTGTAGCTACAACTAAAAAGTGATCTGATATGTCTGTGGCCCCTCTATAAACATGTACTTCCTGAAGTCTACTCAGCAGTCTTTTATCTACCAATACATAATCCAACAAACTACTGTCATTTCGCCCTACATCATGTCTTGTATACTTATTTATCCTCTTTTTCCTAAAATATTTATTACCTATAACTAAACCCCTTTCTATACAAAGTTCAATCAAAGGGCTCCCATTATCATTTACACCTGGCACCCAAAACTTACCTACCACACCCTCTCTAAAAGTTTCTCCTACTTTAGCATTCAGATCCCCTACCACAATTACTCTCTCACTTGGTTCAAAGGCTCCTATACATTCACTTAACATCTCCCAAAATCTTTCTCTCTCCTCTACATTCCTCTCTTCTCCAGGTGCATACAAGCTTATTATGACCCACTTCTCGCATCCAACCTTTACTTTAATCCACATAATTCTTGAATTTACACATTCATATTCTCTTTTCTCCTTCCATAACTGATCATTCAACATTACTGCTACCCCTTCCTTTGCTCTAACTCTCTCAGATACTCCAGATTTAATCCCATTTATTTCCCCCCACTGAAACTCCCCTACCCCCTTCAGCTTTGTTTTGCTTAGGGCCAGGACATCCAACTTCTTTTCATTCATAACATCAGCAATCATCTGTTTCTTGTCATCCGCACTACATCCACGCACATTTAAGCATCCCAGTTTTATAAAGTTTTTCTTCTTCTCTTTTTTAGTAAATGTTTACAGGAGAAGGGGTTACTAGCCCATTGCTCCCGGCATTTTAGTCGCCTCATATGACACGCATGGCTTACGGAGGAAAGATTCTTTTCCACTTCCCCATGGACAATAGAAGAAATAAAGAAGAACAAGAGCTATTTAGAAAAAGGAGAAAAACCTAGATGTATGTATATATATATGCATGTGCGTGTCTGTGAAGTGTGACCAAAGTGTAAGTAGGAGTAGCAAGATATCCCTGTTATCTAGCGTGTTTATGAGACAGAAAAAGAAACCAGCAATCCTACCATCATGCAAAACAGTTACAGGTTTCTGTTTCACAGTCATCTGGCAGGACGGTAGTACTTCCCTGGGTGGTTGCTGTCTATCAACCTACTACCAATAACTAGTATAATAGTATAATATAATAGTATAATATAATAGTATAATATAATAGTATAATATAATAGTATAATAAAATAATAATAAATTGTAAATGGGAAATTTGGCAAAACTGATATTAAATAAAAGTAAAATTGCTTATTAACTTTAATAACATTCAATAAGAAAAATTTTAAAAGGTTAAAATATTTATAAATGGTAAAAATAAGGCAATAATATGAAAGTAAAAATAAAACAGTAATATGAAAGTAAAAATAAGTCAATAATATGAAAGTAAAAATAAGGCAATAATATGAAAGTAAAAATAAGGCAATAATATGAAAGTAAAAATAAGACAGTAATATGAAAGTAAAAATAAGACAGTAATATGAAAGTAAAAATAAGACAGTAATATGAAAGTAAAAATAAGACAGTAATATGAAAGTAAAAATAAGACAGTAATATGAAAGTAAAAATAAGTCAATAATATGAAAGTAAAAATAAGGCAATAATATAAAAGTAAAAATAAGGCAATAATATGAAAGTAAAAATAAGGCAATAATATAAAAGTAAAAATAAGGCAATAATATAAAAGTAAAAATAAGGCAATAATATAAAAGTAAAAATAAGGCAATAATATGAAAGTAAAAATAAGACAGTAATATGAAAGTAAAAATAAGACAATAATATAAAAGTAAAAATAAGACAGTAATATGAAAGTAAAAATAAGACAGTAATATGAAAGTAAAAATAAGACAGTAATATGAAAGTAAAAATAAGACAGTAATATGAAAGTAAAAATAAGACAGTAATATGAAAGTAAAAATAAGACAGTAATATGAAAGTAAAAATAAGACAGTAATATGAAAGTAAAAATAAGACAGTAATATGAAAGTAAAAATAAGACAGTAATATGAAAGTAAAAATAAGTCAATAATATGAAAGTAAAAATAAGGCAATAATATAAAAGTAAAAATAAGGCAATAATATGAAAGTAAAAATAAGACAGTAATATGAAAGTAAAAATAAGACAGTAATATGAAAGTAAAAATAAGACAATAATATGAAAGTAAAAATAAGACAGTAATATGAAAGTAAAAATAAGACAGTAATATGAAAGTAAAAATAAGACAGTAATATGAAAGTAAAAATAATAATAAGAGTGTATAAGTCACCGGGTATAAGGTACAATAACAAGTTTTACTCTGGTGAACTTGACAGTAAATCAATAAAATTTTGGGTTTAAAAAACACAAGTAGAATAATAAAGATAAATTAGTAAAAGGGTAGTGAGGTGTAGTGAGCAATACTGTTAGGAAGGTAAACTGTGACGTGGAATGGTTACCTGGCTACTAAATAATTGTATAAGACAAGTTCTGGAATAATTATATAAATTTAAGTCCCACAAGGAACTGTGTGTGACATATGAGACAGTGAGGTAGTAGATACTATCTGTGAAGTGATAGTACAGGGAATAGTACAATAATGGAATAATAACATACACTAACGTAGTATAGTACAGTACAGAAAATAATTATAAATAAAGTAAGGCTCTATAAATATAAAAAAAACTCTATAATTATAAGTATAAATGAAAATATAAAGTTTAAGTAGTGGCTGAACAACGATGACAATTTACTGCTGTCAGATAAACAATTATAGGTTACATAACACTAACTCGTGGAAGGTGAGTACAAACTGCATTATTTATCCTGTTTCGTTAAGACCAGAGTCTTTTAGGAATTTTTGCAATTCATGTTCATTGGAGATAAAGTATTTCTTTCCTGTTGATTCCTTTATTTACAGCAATTTTTCCCTCCCTCGCAAAGCACTGATGGATTTTCCGGTCATGTTTCAGCTTTCTTAGTCTGTAGAGAAGATTTTGCCGTAATTTGGTCAGTCATTCATTCACATAAACATCATTTTTCATTGTAATGGACGCATGTAATAAATTATTTTTTTGAGAGTTACAGTTAAATTTTAGTATTACTGATTTCTTTCCAGGTTGATAGCCTATCACTTTACATTCATTTATGACATCACTTGGTATGTTGAGATGAAGATGATCGTGGATCAGTTTTAATGTGTTTTTTTTGCATGTTTCCTGAGTTATAGTTGATGGAAGATGTTTGCTATTCACTACGACTGAGTCAGACAGTTGTTGTTGGTCTAAGAGGTCTTGGAAATTGTTCATGACATCAGTAAGTTGATTGATTTACGTAAAGCTTTCGATGCAGTCGACCATGAACTGCTGTACTCCAAATTAACGCACTATGGTATCAGAGGCCACTCCCTCAACTACCTAAAATCATACCTTAGTAACAGAACTCAATATGTGTATGCAAATGATGCAAACTCTTCCACCCAACCAATCACAGTAGGAGTCCCAAAAGGAAGTGTCCTTGGACCACTCCCCTTTCTCATCTACATCAATGATCTACCGAATGCATCACAGCTACTCAAACCCATATTATTTGCAGATGACACTACATATGTCTTTTCCCACCCAAACGCAGTCATACTAGCAAACACAGTCAGTGCCGAATTGCAGAAAATGTCTGCCTGGATGATGACTAACAAACTTACCCTGAACACTGATAAAACCTATTTCATTCAGTTTGGAAACAAAGCTGCAAATGATCCAATTAACATTACGCTAAATGGATCATCAGTCACAAGACTCACAGAGGGAAAATTCCTAGGTATCCACCTTGACAGTAGCCTTAAGTTCCGGACACACATACAACAAATCACCAAGAAAATCTCCAAGACTGTAGGCATACTATCAAAGATAAGGTACTACGTTCCACAATCAGCTCTCCTGGCACTGTACCATACACTCATATACCCTCATCTTACATATGGAATATGTGCATGGGGATCAACAACATCCAATCACCTAAAACCCCTAATAACCCGGCAAAAGGCAGCAGTAAGAATGATAACAAATTCCCACTCCCGCCAGCATACTCCACCAATTTTCAAAAGTCTGAATCTGCTCACCATTAAGAACATCCATACTTATTCATGTGCCTACTACATACACAGAACAATACACACAAATATAAACCCTCCACTCAAACTTTTCTTCACCAACCTAAACAGGACACATGACCACAACACAAGACACAGATCACTTTTTGATATACCTCGTGTCTATATCACACTGTGTAAAAACTCTGTGCACATAAAGAGCCCTAAAATATGGAATTTATTACCAGAATATATTAAAGTAACCCAGTCTGAAAATCAATTTAAGACTCTTCTCAAAAGCCACTTAATCATCCTAGACTAAATGCTAAATACTTAGTACACACTTACTCACCCATGTACTCCCACATCATAACTTAACAATCGCTTTGAACCTTTTATCCATTGTTGACAGGAATGTAATTGAACCATTGTTTTCACAAAAGGCATTTTAGAATATATGAATATATCCTTTGTCTTATACAAATTTAATTCACTTATAATTAATAATCTGCTGTTTAACTATGAAATAATGACTATCCTACTGTACAATTATGATATAATCCTTAGTGTTAAGTAGTCTGTAAGCCAATAATGTTAGGTTGGCCCTCAATGCCTAGGCATAATAGAGGCTCTCTTTGCATTGCAACCCACTATTGTTGGTAGGTAAGACACATAGGCAACATTTAGGCAACTTTATTCTGAAACGTTTCGCCTACACAGTAGGCTTCTTCAGTCGACTACAGGAAGTAGGCAGGAGCAGAAGAGATGTGAAGACGATGTACTCAGACCATCACCCTTGAAGTCGTAGATTTGAGGTTGTCAGTCCCTCAGCCTGGAGATGTTCTGTTCCAAAGTCTGGAACTTACTGAAGATCAAGCGACAGTGTTGAGACTTAAATACTGTCGGCAGGAGAGGTGCAGAGTAGCAGTAGTGAGAATGTAGCCACTTAGAGGTCATGTCCCTCTCAGATCAAACAATTCTCACTTGAAAAAGTTGTCCAAGGTGTTTTCTCTTCTGTACTAAGATACCACTGTGTTGCAACACAACCCACTATTGTAAATATAAAGTCTCAATGTACTGTTTGCAAAGATATAAAATAAATAAATAAAATAAATAAATCGACTCTTTCGCTTTCACTCTTGATGTTGATGTTCAATTGTGCAACTTGATCTTTGAGGAGGTTGATGGAGTCCTCAGACTTGGTGTGGGTGTTGCTGAGTTGGTCTAGTGCGTTTTGTTTATTTTCTGAGTTGTAATTTTGTCCATGTTCTGCATGTTGTTGGTTTTTAAGTCTTTAGTTTCCAGGGTTAACATATCATTGGACTTCTTAAGCTCTTCCATTTCCCGGGTTAACTTGTTGATTTTCTAACTTTGCATCTTGATGATTGCAGCTATTTCTGGATCTTTAATGTGCAAATCCTCAAGTCCAAGGAGGGAGTTATCTTGAATGTTTGTGGCGGCGGCCATGTTTGTTATTGTTGTCAGACGAGTGTTATGGTGGTGCCGGTGGGTGGTGAGGGTTGTGTCCTGGCTGGCAGTAGGAGAAGTTTTCCTTACAGTATTGCTTCTCTCACCTGTGTTGCTAGGAGTCCTCCGTTGAATACTGGACCTTCTCTTGTTGCCCTGACCCCTGGCCATTGACTGTAGTTTCAGATGAATTGTAGATGATAGGTAGCATCAGGTGTTGGAATGTTTCCTTATGCCTGGCAGTGGGGTAAATGGCGGTAACACAAGTCTTCAGTTGGATATAAATCGTATTTTGGGTAGTTTCAGCAGCTGAATTATGTCATGATGGGTTTCCACGTATGTTAGTGCTATATGGGGTCCTTACTAGGCCATCACAGCGTTGTTAGGAACCTCAGGTGGAAGGGAAATAGGGTGTACATGCCAAAAGCCCCTAGTATGCAAAGCATTATGAGCAGGCTTAAAATTAACTTAAAATTAACTTAAAATTAACAAGCTATGAAAGGTTCAGTGGTATAAATTACAGTAAACAGTTTACAATGTATACAGACTATAGCTGACATCAATGACACACTACTATATAGAAAGTCCCTTGTTATGCTGAGCATTTCCCGCAATTTAGGTCAGTTTTGTCCCAGGATGCGACTCACATTTTTGTGAAAATTAGTGTCACTCCCCTTGTGCAGATATCCAAGAACTATCTACAAGCAGTATTAAATCAGGGAAGTGTTTTTGGGTATGCCCAAATAAGATCAATCTGTGGACTAAAATCACATTGGTATTAAAAGAGGATAACATCAAAGCTGCCTTCATAGAAAACCTGGAAGCATTCTACAACAGATGGGAAAATAAAAAGTCTGAGCTGGATGGTATCGCCCTTGGTGCTGGCAATGTAGTCAGAAACTGTAAGGCTGGAGGTGCGGCCCTGGTAGACAGTAATGGTGAAGCTGGATGTGCTGTCCTGGGAGACAGTAATGGCGAGGCTGGAGGTGCTGTCCAGGTAGTCAGTAAATGTACGCAGGAGGGAATGCATATAAATGGCCTCGAGGGAAACAGGAGCTGTAGAGGGGAAACAAGTGTAGTCAAGGACAAGATAAAACCAATATTACAAACTAGTGATACCACATGAGATAGCAAACAAGGGGACTCCACTAGGAATAGTGAGGATATACTACCAGAAACAACCGGTGAGAGCTCCATTGTTAGTACTAGTGAGGATAGGAATGAGACAGGTAAACATGCACCAACAGGGAATACAGTCACAAAAACCCAAGGCAAACAGAAACCAAGTCTGTGCACATATTATGCACTTGGTATCCGCAGGCATGGGAAATCTGGAAAAACAGATGGGACGTGCAACTTTGACCACCCTAGAAAATGCCGTGCCCATATGACAACAGGAAAATGCAAATTCCCTTCCTGTAAGCTTTTTCACGCTGAAATGTGTCCCTCTTCACTACGGGAAAGACTGTGCTATAACTTAAATTGCCGGGCACACCATCTAAAGGGAAAAAAAGATACAAAACATCCAGGCCATGGGAAAACCTGGGTAGCCACAGCCACTCAAGAGAGGTTTTTTAGTGCCAGGAAGGAAAAAAACTGGCAGGAAATGGCAGAAATCGTACGCCAAATCCAGTCATTTCTGGAGTGGAACCACAATCGATGGCCTCTACTCCAAACCAACAGATACAGATACTAGTGCCGGAAAAAAGTCCCCATCCCCAGTACCACCAATACCACCAGTTTGATGACATTCTTCTTTGCAAATATAAAGGGTCTAAAGCCAGCAACGAACAACAAAATACCTTTCATCCTTGGACTGCTTGCAGAGGCAAATGCAATGTTCGCTGCTTTCACAGAGACCAATATAAACGATCACATGGAGAACGAAATATGGATCCCAGGTTACAACCTATACAGATGCGACAGAGTGAACAGGCAAAAGGAAGGGGGGGTTGGCCTGTATATCGCAGAGTCACTTATTTGCACAGAACTGCTTAATGCCTCAAATGATGTAGTGGAAGTTTTAGCAGTAAAGATCGAGAACCAAAATCTAGTCATTGTGGTAGTCTACAAGCCTCCGGATGCAACGTCCCAGCTGTTAAAAATTGACCACTGTCTGGAAAATCTTCCAGCTCCTGCCCCCAATATCTTGCTCCTGGGGGATTTCAACTTGAGGCACCTAAAATGGAGGAATATAGCAAATAATATTGTTGCAGTGATAACACCAGGAGGCAGCTCTGACGAGAACTCACACACACACGAGCTTTTACATCTCTGCACAGAATTCAACTTAAACCAGCAAATAATAGAGCCTACTAGACTGGAGAATACACTAGACCTCATCTTCACTAACAATGATGATCTGATACGAAATGTCGCCATATCAAAAACAATATACTCAGATCACAACATAATCGAGGTTCAGACATGTATGCGCGGAGCCCCAGACCGACAATATGAGATCAGTCACGAGGGAGCCTTCACCAAATTCAACTTCAATAACACGAACATAAAGTGGAACCAAGTAAACCAAGTCCTAAACGATATAAGCTGGGAAAATAGACTAAGCAACACAGATCCCAACTTATGCCTAGAACAGATTAACTCGGTGGCACTCGATGTTTCCTCAAGGCTTATTCCCTTTAAAGGCAACAGAAAGGAATAACAGAGCGGCTAAAAGAGGCCAATATATCTGAAATGCGTAGGGAGACATTGGTCAGAGAAATAGCAAGCATCGAACTTAAGCTAAAGGAATCTTATAGGAGTCAGGAATCGCGGGAAGAAATAAAAGCCATCAGTGAAATCGAAAGAAACCCAAAGTATTTCTTTTCTTATGCCAAATAAAAGTCGAGAACAACATCCAGTATTGGACCTCTACTTAAACAAGATGGGTCCTACACAGATGACAGCAAGGAAATGAGTGAGCTACTCAAGTCTCAATATGACTCAGTTTTTAGCAAGCCGCTGACCAGACTGAGAGTCGAAGATCAAATTGAATTTTTTATGAGAGAGCCACAGAATTTGGTAAACACAAGCCTATCTGATGTTATCCTGACACCAAATGACTTCGAACTGCAAGAAGCCTCTATCACGTGCTTTTACCATCCTATGGAGAGGGAGCATGGACGCGGGGGTCGTCCCACAGTTACTAAAAACAACAGACATAGCCCCACTCCACAAAGGGGGCAGTAAAGCAATAGCAAAGAACTACAGACCGATAGCACTAACGTCCCATATCATAAAAATCTTTGAAAGGGTCCTAAGAAACAAGATCGCCACCCATCTAGAGACATCATCATTTACACAACCCAGGGCAACATGAGTTTAGAGCAGGTCGCTCCTGTCTGTTCCAACTACTGGATCACTACGACAAGGTCCTAGATGCACCAGAAGACAAAAAGAATGCAGATATAATATATACAGACTTTGCAAAAGCCTTCAGCAAGTGTGACCATGGCGTAATAGCGCACAAAATGCGTGCTAAAAGAATAACAGGAAAAGTTGGTAGATGGATCTATAATTTCCTCACAAACAGAACACAAAGAGTAGTAGTCAACAGAGTAAAGTCAGAGGCGACTACGGTAAAAAGCTCTGTTCAACAAGGCACAGTACTCGCTCCCATCTTGTTTCTCAAGCTCATGTCTGACATAGACAAGGATATCAGCAACAGCACCGTGTCTTCCTTTGCAGATGACACCCGAATCTGCATGACAGTGTCTTCCATTGCAGACACTGCAAGGCTCCAGATGGACTACAATCTTTCATTGGGTGGTCATGTCGGAGGATTTCACCTTCAAAGACCATAACATTGTATCAATCGCATCTGCTAGAAAAATTACAGGATAGATAATGTGAACCTTCAAAACTAAGGATGCCAAGCCCATGATGACACACTCTTCAGGTCGCTTGTTCTATCTAGGCTGGAATATTGCTGCACACTAACAACACCTTTTAAGGCAGGTGAAATTGCTGACCTAGAAAATGTGCAGAGAACCTTCACGGCGCGCATAACGGAGATAAAACACCTCAGTTACTGGGAGAAATGAAGTTCCTGAACCTGTACTCCCTGGAATGCAGGCGGGAAAGATACATGATTATATATACCTCGAAAATTCTAGAGGGACTATTACTGAACTTGCACACGAAAATCACTCACAACGAAAGCAAAAGACTCGGCAGACGATGCAACATCCCCCAATGAAAAGCAGGGGTGTCACTAACACGTTAGGAGACAAAACAATAAGTGTCAGGGGCCCGAGACTGTTCAACTGCCTCCCAGCATACATAAGGGGGATTACCAATAGACCCCTGGTTGTCTTCAAGCAGGCACTGGACAAGCACCTGAAGTCGGTACCTGACCAGCCGGACTGTGGCTCGAACTTTGGATTGCGTGCAGCCAGCAGTAACAAACTGGTTGATCAGGCTCTGATCCACCATGAGGCCTGGTCACAGACCGGGCCGCGGGGGCGTTGACCCCCGGAACTTTGTCCAGGTGAACTCCAAGTTAACACCAGTCCACTAACACCCAGGATGCGACCCATACCAGTCCATTAACACCCAGGATGCGACCCACACCTGTCCACTAACACCCAGGATGCGATCCACACCAGTCCACTAACACCCAGGATGAACCACACCAGTTCACTAACACCCAGGATGCGACCCACGCCTGTGCGCTAACATCCAGGATGTGACCCACACCAGTCCACTAACACCCAGGATGTGACCCACACCAATCCACTAACACCCAGGATGTGACCCACACCAGTCCACTAACACCCAGGATGTGACCCACACCAGTCCACTAACACCCAGGATGCGACCCACACCTGTCCACTAACACCCAGGATGTGACTCACACTATTCCACTAACACCCAGGATGAGACCCACACCAGTCCACTAACACCTAGGTACCCATTTTAAACTGATGGATGAGCAGGTACAGCAGGTATCTTATGGAGTTTACTTGGAGAGAGTTCCGGGGGTCAACGCCCCCGCGGCCCGGTCTGTGACCAGGCCTCATGGTGGATCAGAGCCTGATCAAACAGGCTGTTACTGCTGGCAGCACGCATTCCAACGTACTAGCCACAGACCGGTTGGTTCGGTACCGACTTTAGGTGCTTGTCCAGTGCCTGCTTGAAGACAGCCAGGGGTCTATTGGTAATACCCCTTATGTATGCTGGGAGGCAGTTGAACAGTCTCGGGCCCCTGACACTTACTGTTTTGTCTCTTAACGTGTTAGTGACACCCCTGCTTTTCATTGGGGGGATGTTGCATCGTCTGCCGAGTCTTTTGCTTTTGTTGTTAGTGATTTTCGTGTGCAAGTTCGGTACTAGTCCCTCTAGGATTTTCCAGGTGTATGTAATAACGTATCTCTTCCGCCTGTGTTCCAGGGAATACAGGTTCAGGAACTTCAAGCGCTCCCAGTAATTGAGGTGTTGTATCTCCGTTATGCGCGCCGTGAAAGTTCTCTGTACATTTTCTAGGTCAGCAATTTCACCTGCCTTGAAAGGTGCTGTTAGTGTGCAGCAATATTCCAGCCTAGATAGAACAAGCGACCTGAAAAGTGTCATCATGGGCTTGGCATCCCTAGTTTTGAAGGTTCTCATTATCCATCATGTCATTTTTCTAGCAGATGCGATTCAAACAATGTTATGGTCCTTGAAGCTCCTCCGACATGATCACTCCCAGGTCTTTGACGTTGGTTTCTCGCTCTATTTTGTGGCTGGAATTTGTTTTGTACTCTGATGAAGTTTTAATTTCCTCGTGTTTATCATATCGGAGTAATTGAAATTTCTCATCGTTGAACTTCATATTGTTTTCTGCAACCCATTGAAAGATTTGATTCATGTCTGCCTGGAGCCTTGCAGTGTCTGCAATGGAAGACACTGTCATGCGGATTCGGGTGTTATCTGCGAAGGAAGACACGGTGCTGTGGCTGACATCCTTGTCTATGTCAGAACAGAGCTTTTCACCGTAGCCGCCTCAGACTTTATCTGTTGACCACTACTCTTTGTGTTCTGTTTGTGAGGAAATTATAGATCCATCTACCAACTTTTCCTGTTATTCCTTTAGCATGCATTTTGTGCGTTATTACGCCATGGTCACACTTGTCGAAGGCTTTTGCAAAGTCTGTATATATTACATCTGCATTCTTTTTGTATTCTAGTGCAGCTAGGACCTTGTCGTAGTGATCCAGTAGCTGGGACAAACAGGAGCGACCTGCTCTAAACCCATGTTGCCCTGGGTTGTGTAACTGATGGGTTTCTAGATGGGTGGTGATCTTGCTTCTAAGGACCCTTTCAAAGATTTTTATGATATGGGATGTTAGTGCTATCGGTCTGTAGTTCTTTGCTATTGCTTTACTGCCCCCTTTGTGGAGTGGGGCTATGTCTGTTGTTTTTAGTAACTGTGTGACGACCCCCATGTCTATGCTCCCTCTGTACAGGAGGAGATTCCAACCCCGGATCACAGTGTGTGATCTGAGTGCGCAAGCGATCCAGCTACGGGACACCTGCATTTTATGTAATTTTTATTATCCTTTCTGGAGTATTTACTATGTTTCTTTGTGGTTTATATTATATCTTATGTTGTATTAGATAAACTATGATAGGTAAAAAAGCCTTAGTGTTGATATTAGAGTAATTATGAACCTTTTTATTACGGCCAGCAATAACAGCCTAGTTGATCAGGCCCAGGTCCACCATGAGGCCTTGTTACAGACCGGGCCGCGGGGGCGTTGACCCCCGGAACTCTCTCCAGGTATTCTCCAGGATACCGACTGCCTTGTCAGCACGTTTCACAGAAGGCTTTTGATTGTCTCTCCGATTGTGTAATAGCTCAGTCTACTCCGTAATGATATGGCTAACCATACTGATACCGTGAGATGAGGGCAACTGTCCAAACCCAGGTAATGGAGTTCTGAGACTCTATGACCGCGGGTTCAATCCCGGCCGGGGGTATGGCCAGGTAAGACACATAAGACACTCACATAACTTTCCAGGTGACATACCTGGTCAGGAGACAAGAGCTCTCGCTTCACACGGTAAGGGTCCGGGTTCGATTCCTAGCAGAGGGGCGGAAATATCGGACGAGTTTCCTTACACTGGTTGTCCATGTTCACTCATCAGTAAAATGGGTACCTGGGTGTGAGTGGACTGGGACAAAACTGACCTAATTTGCGGGAAATGCTTTGCATAACAGGCGGCTTTCTATATAGTAGTATGCCATTGATGGCAGCTATGGTCTCTATACCTTGTACATGTATTGGTAGTAAATAAAGAATTATTATTATTATAGGTCATCAGGGGAAGTGTTAAACCTGGTTATAATCGCTCTATCATAGCCCCGTGGGACACTGCTAACCCAACGACGGATACTCCAGGCTGCGACTGCAGGCGTTCTAAGCTGTCATCATTAAATGCTTTTCAAGGCCAACAATGATGTTTAATGCAATTTATCTAGGTAATTACCTCACGGTTCATTAGCTTCAAATTATAGACCAATCAGCCGAATCTTAATAAGAGTAGGCTCAGAATGAGCACAAGTTGGGAGCTCCAAGTAATTAAATTTATCAGCAGGAGCATACAAGTTAAATATGTTGAGAGCAGAGTTCCCTATATAAATCCTAACACCGTGATATTGTAACCCAGACCGATAGCACTAACATCACATAAAAATCTTTGAGAGGGTTCTAAGAAGCAAGTTCGCCAACCACCTAGATACCCATCAGTTACACAACCCAGGGCAACACGGGTTTAAAGCAGGTCGCTACTGCCTGTGTCAGCAACTGGACCACTATGACAAGGTCCTGGATGCTGTAGAGGATAAACAAAATACAGATGTAGTATACACAGACTTTGCAAAAGCTTTCGACAAGTGTGACCATGGTGTAATAGCACACAAAATGCGGGATAAAGGAATAACGGGAAAAGTTGGTAGATGGATCTATAACTTCCTGACAAATAGAACACAAAGAGTAATAGTAAACAGTGTAAAGTCCCAGGCAGCTACGATGAAAAAAAACTTTGTTCCACAAGGCACAGTACTCGCTCCCATTCTATTCTTCATCCTCATTTCTGACATAGACAGAGATGTAAGTCATAGCTCCGTGTCTTCCTTTGCGGATGACACCCGGATCACCATGGCAGTGACCTCCATCGAAGACACTGCGAGACTCCAAGCGGACATCAACCAAATCTTCGAATGGGCCACTCAAAACAATACGAAGTTCAACGAAGAGAAATTTCAACTACTCAGATATGGAAAACTTGAAAAAAATAAAAAAAGTATCAGGGTATACCACAAATTCTAAACATATAATGGAGCGGAAAAGTAATGTGAAGGACCTGGGAGTGATAATGTCAGAGGACCTTGCCATCAAAGACCACAACAATGTATCTACCTCATCTGCTAGGAAATTGGTAGGAAGGATAATGAGAACCTTCAAAACTAGGGACGCAAAGCCCATGATGATTCTCTTCAAATCGTTTGTGCTCTCTAGGCTGGAATACTGCTGTACACTAACGGCCCCCTTGAAGGCTGGCGACATTGCAGACCTGGAGAGTGTACAAAGAACTCTCACGGCACATATAAGCACGATAAGGCACCTAAATTACTGGGAACGGTTAAAGGTCTTTGATCTGTATTCCCTGGAACACAGGCGAGAGAGATACATGATAATATACACTTGGAAGGTCTTGGAGGGATTGGTACCAAACCTGCACACGAAAATCACTCCCTATGAAAGCAAAAGACTCGGCAGGAGATGCAACATTCCCCTATTGAAAAGCAGGGGCGCCACGAATACACCGAGAGACAACACAACAAGTGTCCGGGGCTAAAGACTGTTCAACTGCCTCCCAGCATACATAAGGGGGGTTACCAATAGACCCCTGGCTGTCTTCAAGAAGGCACTGGACAGGCACCTAAAGTCAGTACCTGACCAACCGTGCTGTGGTTCAAACGTCAGCTTGTGTGCGGCCAGCAGTAACAGCCTGGTTGATCAGACCCTGATCCACCATGAGGCCTGGTCTCAGACCTAGCTGCGGGGGCGTTGACCCCCGAAACCCTCTCCAGGTAAACTCCAGGTAAACCATAGCTGACATCAATGACATGCTACTATATAGAAAGTCGCTTGTTATGCTGAGCATTTCTCGCAAATTAGGTCAGTTTTGTCCCAGGATGTGACCCACACCAGATCACTAACACCCAGGATGTGACCCACACCAGTCCAATAACATTCAGGATGTGACCCACACCAGTCCACTAACACCCAGAATGTGGCCCACACCAGTCCACTAACACTCAGGATGCGACCGACACCAGTCTACTAACACCCAGGATGCGACCCACACCAGTCTACTAACACCCAGGATGCGACCCAAAACAGTGCACTAACACTCAGGATGCCACCCACACCAGTCCACTAACACCCAGGATGTGACCCACACCAGTCCACTAACACTCAGGAGGCGACCCACAGCAGTCTACTAACACCCATGATGTGACCCAAAACTGTGCACTAACACCCAGGATGCCACCCACACCAGTCCACTAACACTCAGGATGCGACCCACAGCAGTCTACTAACACCCAGGATGTGACCCAAAACAGTGCACTAACACCCAGGATGCCACCCACACCAGTCCACTAACACCCAGGATGCGACTCACAGCAGTCTACTAACACCCAGGATGCCACCCACACCAGTCCGCTAACACCCAGGATGCGACCCACACCAGTCCACTAACACCCAGGATGCCATCCACACCAGTCCACTAACACCCAGGATGCCACCCAGACCAGTCCACTAACACCCTATGGCACTGTGTATATGTGTCTCATTCATCAAGGCTGACATAGTTGATAACAAGTATTAAAAACCTCTCCAATTAAAAGTCTGAAGGATCTTTAGAAAGCCATAGAATTAGAGAAAATATAATTGAAGTATATAAATTGAAAACAGTAATAAACAAAGGGGATCTACATAGAATTCTGAAAATATCTAAACAGTATAGGACTCGCAGCAGTGGATTCAAGTTGAAGAAATATAGATTGAAAACTGATAATTGGAAGTATTGGTTTAGCAATAAAGTTGCAGATAAGTGCAACAAACTCCCAAGTAACGTCATTGAAGGTAGTACCTTAAAAAACTTTAAAAAATGGGTTGAATGGGTTAATGGGTGTGAGTGGGTGGGTGTGAGTCAGACGTTAATAACAGGACCCAATAGACTTGTAGTGTTTCTTCGTTCTTATTTTCTTATATATATTTATACTTTTCCTGATCTATCCTCTTCAAAATTATATTTGTTATTCTCTTGGTAACTGTATATTAACAAATAATGTGTAAATAAGTTTATCAACAGTAACAAAACTACATATACTGGTAGCTTATACAAGACTGCGCACACAAATAATTTTTTCTAGGGTGGATATGCTGCCTAGGATGCTGCGAGTCTATTAACACATTCAGTCATAACTATTTAGATAACTATAGTGTATTAGGATGACTGCGAGTGTTGTACAGAATATTTTATTTCTCAAAAAAAAAGTGTTCCAACTATTACAATACATAAAATCTGACAAACTCAACATTCAGAAACTTTAGCTCATAAGAAGCTTTTCAGTCGAATGAAGTGAAATTGCTCCAGGTGAGTCAAAGAAATTCCAACCTATACACATGTGCATATATATCTGTGGTTATTATATACCCTGTGTGATATATATCATTCAGTGATGGTTACCCATAGTTGGTTCTATACATGATCGTTCCCCGGCCTAGTCCAAGACCAGCCTCTCCGTGGGCACCACAGTCTGCTTGGCAAGAAATTTCTTTTAGGAGGTAATCGTCGTAGTAAAGTGTCTTAGGTAAGTGTCATGAGAATAATAAGGGTGCATTTGTAAGTGTGTCATGAGAATAAGGGTGCATTTGTAAGTGTGTCATGAGAATAAGGGTGCATTTGTAAGTGTGTCATGAGAATAAGGGTGCATTTGTAAGTGTGTCATGAGAATAAGGGTGCATTTGTAAGTGTGTCATGAGAATAAGGGTGCATTTGTAAGTGTGTCATGAGAATAAGGGTGCGATGGTAAGTGTGTCATGAGAATAATATCCCCAGTCAATGTAACTAATTCATCTACTATTTAACTCTACAGGTGCTGCGTGCCAACGCTAAGGGCATATACCTGCCACTCTGGGGCATCTGTCTGGGCATGATAATGGTCACCTACCTGTCAACTAACAATAATTACTGGTATATCCCGTGCCATGCCAACAACGTCGCCAGCAGTCTGGATCTGCAGGACGGTACGAGGGAAGTCTACACAAACGAGGCTTCTTAAAGAAAAAAGATATTGATAAAAAAACTACACTGCTCTTCCCTGGAATAATTCTGATGTCTTCCTCTCCCACTACATTGTAAAATGCTCCAAACTTCAGAACACACGCGACTTAACCTCATTCTTCTTTTTCTTCTTCTCCCTCTTCCCCTTTCCTCTTTCCTTTTTCTCCTTTGGGTTGTCTTTCTTCTGCCCTATGTATTTGTTCCTTCTTTATTTATTCATTTATTTTCCCCCCTCTGTGTTCTTGCTTTTACCATCTGTGGGCACCTAGCTCCCTTGTGGGCACCTAGCTCAATTGTGGGCACCTAGCTCCCTTGTGGGCACCTAGCTCCCTTGTGGGCACCTAGCTCCCTTGGGGGCACCTAGCTCCCTTGTGGGCACCTAGCTCCATTGTGGGCACCTAGCTCCCATGTGGGCACTCAGCTCCCTTGTGGGCACTTAGCTCCCTTGTTGGCACCTAGCTCCCTTGTGGGCACTTAGCTCCCTTGTGGGCACCTAGCTCCCTTGTGGGCACCTAGCTTCCTTGTGGGCACCTAGCTCCCTTGTGGGCACCTAGATCCCTTGTGGGCACCTAGCTCCCTTGTGGGCACCTAGCTCCCTTGTGGGCACCTAGCTCTCTTGTGGGCACCTAGCTTCCTTGTGGGCACCAAGCTCCCTTGTGGGCACCTAGCTCCATTGTTGGCACCTAGCTCCTTTGTGGGCACCTAGATCCCTTGTGGGCACCTAGCTCCCTTGTAGGCACCCAGGTTCCTTGTGGGCACCTAGCTCCCTTGTTGGCACCTAGCTCCCTTGTGGGCACCTAGCTCCCTTGTGGGCACCTAGCTCCCTTGTGGGCACCTAGCTCCCTTGTGGGCACTTAGCTCCCTTGTGGGCACCTAGCTCCCTTGTGGGCACCTAGCTCCCTTGTGGGCACCTAGATTCCTTGTGGGCACCTAGCTCCCTTGTGGGCACCTAGCTCCCTTGTGGGCACCTAGCTCTCTTGTGGGCACCTAGCTTCCTTGTGGGCACCTAGCTCCCTTGTGGGCACCTAGCTCCATTGTTGGCACCTAGCTCCTTTGTGGGCACCTAGATCCCTTGTGGGCACCTAGCTCCCTTGTAGGCACCCAGGTTCCTTGTGGGCACCTAGCTCCCTTGTTGGCACCTAGCTCCCTTGTGGGCACCTAGCTCCCATGTGGACACCTAGCTCCCTTGTGGGCACCTAGATCCCTTGTGGGCACCTAGCTCCCTTGTGGGCACCTAGATCCCTTGTGGGCACCTAGCTCCCTTGGGGGCACCTAGCTCCCTTGTGGGCACCTAGCTCCATTGTGGGCACCTAGCTCCCATGTGGGCACTCAGCTCCCTTGTGGGCACTTAGCTCCCTTGTTGGCACCTAGCTCCCTTGTGGGCACTTAGCTCCCTTGTGGGCACCTAGCTCCCTTGTGGGCACCTAGCTCCCTTGTGGGCACCTAGCTCCCTTGTGGGCACCTAGATCCCTTGTGGGCACCTAGCTCCCTTGTGGGCACCTAGCTCCCTGGTGGGCACCTATCTCTCTTGTGGGCACCTAGCTTCCTTGTGGGCACCTAGCTCCCTTGTGGGCACCTAGCTCCATTGTTGGCACCTAGCTCCTTTGTGGGCACCTAGATCCCTTGTGGGCACCTAGCTCCCTTGTAGGCACCCAGGTTCCTTGTGGGCACCTAGCTCCCTTGTTGGCACCTAGCTCCCTTGTGGACACCTAGCTCCCATGTGGGCACTCAGCTCCCTTGTGGGCACCTAGATCCCTTGTGGGCACCCAGCTCCCTTGTGGGCACCCAACTTCCTTGTGGACACCTAGCTTCCTTGTGGGCACCCAGCTCCCTTGTGGGCTCCCAGCTCCTTTATGGGCACCCAGCTCCCTTGTGGGCACCTAGCTCCCTTGTGGGCACCCAGCTCCCTTGTGGGCACCTAGCTCCCTTGTGGGCACCCAGATCCCTTGTGGGCACCCAGCTTCCTTGTGGGCACCCAGCTTCCTTGTGGGCACCTAGCTTCCTTGTGGGCACCCAGCTTCCTTGTGGACACCCAGCTCCCTTGTGGGCACCTAGCTTTCTTGTGGGCACCCAGCTTCCTTGTGGGAACCCATCTTCCTTGTGGGCACCCAGCTTCCTTGTGAGTACCTAGCTTCCTTGTGGGCACCTAGCTTCCTTGTGGGTACCCAGCTTCCTTGTGCGCACCTAGCTTCATCGTGGGCACCTAGCTTCCTTGTGGACACCCAGGTTCCTTGTGGGCACCCAGGTTCCTTGTGAGCACCCAGGCTCCTTGTGGGCACCCAGGTTCCTTGTGGGCACCCATCTTCCTTGTGGGCACCCAGGTTCCTTTTGGGCAGCCAGGTTCCTTGTGGGCACCTAGCTTCCTTGTGGGCACCCAGCTTCCTTGTGAGCACTTAGCTTCCTTGTGGGCACCTAGCTTCCTTGTGGGCACCCAGCTTCCTTGTGGGCACCTAGCTTCCTTGTGGGCACCTAGCTTCCTTGTGGGCACCCAGCTTCCTTGTGGGCACGCAACTTCCTTGTGGGCAAATAGCTTCTTTGTGGGCACCTAGCTTCTTTGTGGGCACCTAGCTTCCTTGTGGGCACCTAGCTTCCTTGTGGGCACCCAGGTTCCTTGTGGACACCCAGCTTCCTTGTGGGCACCCAGGTTCCTTGTGGGCACCCAGGTTCCTTGTGGGCACCCAGGTTCCTTGTGGGCACCCAAGTTTTTTGTGGGCACCCAGGTTCTTTGTGGGCACCCAGGTTCCTTGTGGGCACCCAACTTCTTTGTGAGCACCCAGCTTCCTTGTGGGCACCCAGCTTCCTTGTGAGCACCCAGGTTCCTTGTGGGCACCCAGGTTCCTTGTGGGCACCCAGGTTTCTTGTGGGTACCCAGGTTCCTTGTGGGCACCCAGGTTCCTTGTGGGCAGCCAGCTTCCTTGTGGGCACCCAGCTTCCTTGTCGGCACCTAGCTTCCTTGTGGGCACCCAGCTTCTTTGTGGGCACCCAGCTTCCTTGTGGGCACCCAGCTTCTTTGTGGGCACCTAGCTTCCTTGTGGGCACCCAGCTTCCTTGTGGGCACCCAGCTTCCTTGTGGGCACCTAGCTTCCTTGCAGTACTTCTCTTTCTTAGTATTTGACTGGCTCCTCCTCCTCCTTACTACCTCCCCACTACTACTACCACCTTCTACCTCCACTACTACTACTACTACTACTACTACTACTACTACCACCATCTCCTGCCTATTTATACCCTTCCCTTTCTCCTTTTCGTTAGTGTGACTTCATAAATGGTCTAAGTCGGACCGAAACGTCGTCATAAGCTCCTCTCTTCTATGTGCGGGTTATTTGTGTATCGTTCCAGTCACGGTATTGTGCCTTTTCTCGTTATTTCTGATTAACTAATCTTTTCCTTGTGGTTGTTGTTTTTGTTTTTGATTCGATAGTAGTCTCCCAGCGCGGGTCTTTTCCAGATGGTGACCCATCCTTTTCTAGGGAGTGTCTGAGACGTATGTCTCCCATGGGAGGAGGTACAAGTACCTCCTCATCTTCTGGGACCAACTGTCCCCAGGCCTAGCCCCATTCCCAGCCCTCACGGGGATCGTAAGGAGAAGCTAGGCCTCTGGTCATGCGGTGAATAACCCATAGGAGCATCTAACTGTCAATTTACAGACGGCGGCTCGAACCCCTCGACCACCCATCTGTTTTTTTATCGATAGATATTTATTACAACTTAAACTGAATTCATAGGCGATGCAGCCTTGCACGGTGTAAGAATAAATATACTGTTAAAGCTCCTGGGCCGAGGGAAGGAGTTCAGTTGGGTTACATATGGTGCCTCTGACGGACTGTAATTCATTATTACCTGTGTTAGAGGCCTTGGTTACCTAGCCTAGACGGTAGAGAGTTGAACAGTTAATTTATGAACCGCAGTTCGAGCCAACAGTCCACATTTCTGTTTATATCTTTCTTTCAACACACCGGCCGTATCCCACCGAGGCGGGGTGGCCCAAAAGGAAAAACGAAAGTTTCTCCTTTTACATTTAGTAATATATACAGGAGAAGAGGTTACTAGCCCCTCGCTCCCGGCATTTTAGTCGCCTCTTACAACACTCATGGCTTACGGAGGAAGAATTCTGTTCCACTTCCCCATGGAGGTAAGAGGAAATAAACAAGAACAAGAACTAGAAAGAAAATAGAAGAAAACCCAGAGGGGTGTGTATATATATGTTTGTACATGTATGTGTAGTGTGACCTAAGTGTAAGTAGAAGTAGCAAGACGTATCTGAAATCTTGCATGTTTATGAGACAGAAAAAAGGACACCAGCAATCCTACCATCATGTAAAACAATTACAGGTTTCCGTTTAATACTCACTTGGCAGGACGGTAGTACCTCGCTGTTTATATATATATAAATATATATATATATATATATATATATATATATATATATATATATATATATATATATATATATATATATATATATATATATGCAGTAAGATCACAGTAAACAGGCGATTTCAGAATATGCAAAACAACCACTGTGAAAAAATAGAGAAATTCCAAGCGCCTTCGTGACTACTCACGTTATCAAGGAACTATGAAAGTAAAGCATCAAAGGAAGGTATACAAAGGGGTAGCCCATACCCCACTATCAGATCCCACAACAATTAAACACTTGACGCGTGACTCATAAGAAAGCAGGCCCACCGGCCCAACTAGACAGGTCCTTCACACAACCCACCAACAAACTATTCTACCCAAGAAATAAGAAATTTTAAAAATTATTATTTGTCCAGTGTATTATTAAATTCTTCCCAAATTCTATTAAATATAAATGGATCTAATTTATATAAACCAAAGGAAATATTCATATTGTCAAAACTGCTTTTTATGAAACAAGATTCAATTATATTCCTGTCGACCATGGACTTGCTTGATACTACTTTCTCAACTTTTTGAAAATCAATTGGATGGTTAAAATCTCTTACATGAATAAATAGAGCATTGGAATCTTGTCCAGTTCTAATGCTTTATTTATGTTGTTTTAATCTTAGTTCGAGATTTTTACCAGTTTGACCGTAATAAACTTTATCGCAAATTTTACAAAGAATCTTATAGACACATCCATCAGCATTTTAGGGGGAATTCTTTATCAAAAGTTTTTTACTGTATCAAGATTTTTGAATACAACTTTAATATTAAAAGCCTTAAGAAGAGAAGGCATATCAACCAGGCATAATACACTGGACAAATAATAATTTTTAAAATTTCTTATTTCTTGGGTAGAATAGTTTGTTGGTGGGTTGTGTGAAGGACCTGTCTAATTGGGCCGGCGGGCCTGCTTTCTTATGAGTCGGGCGTCAGGTGTTTAATTGTTATGGGATCTGATAGTGAGGTGTTGGCTAGACCAGTTATATACCTTCCTTTGATGCTTTACTTTCATAGTTCTTTGATAATGTGAGTAGTCACGAAAGCGCTTGGAATTTCTCTATTCTTTCACAGTGGTTGTTTTTCATTTATATATATATATATATACATACATATATATATATATATATATATATATATATATATATATATATATATATATATATATATATATATATATATATATATATATATATATATATATATATATATGTCGTGCCGAATAGGCAGAACTTGCGATCTTGGCTTAAATAGCAACGTTCATCTTGCCATATAGGACAAGTGAAAATTTGTGTATGCAATAATTTCGCCAAAATCATTCTGAACCTTACGAAAAAAATATATTTCACTGTGTTTGTTTAGTATTAAATTATTGTAAACAAATCTAAAATATATATAGTTGGGTTAGGCTAAAATAAATTGTTCTTATTATAATAAGGTTAGGTAAGTTTTCTAAGATTCTTTTGGTGCAAAATTAAAATTTTTTACATTAACATTAATGAAAAAAATATATCTTTAATCGCATAAGAGAAAATTTTAGAAAAGACTTAATTTTAAATGAGTTCTTGCTAATTGACCAATTTTACATATTCGGCACGACATATATATAGTATTGTAACCACGAACGAGTGGTATTGATCAATAACAACACTGCGCAGGCCAAGGATTCGAACCCATGTTGTACTTGCCTGCCTCATGATAAGCGAAAACCACATGACGCTTTATGCCACATTACCACCCAACCCAACAAGAATGGCGCAGCCAGCACAGCCCAACACCTAGCTGCGTGCTGGCTGCGTCATTCTTGTAGGGTTGGGTGGTCCTGTGGTTTAAATCGTCATGTGGTTCTCGCTTACCATGAGGCAGGCAAGTACAACATAGGTTCGAATCCTTGGCTAGCGCAGTGTTGTTATTGATATATATATATATATATATATATATATATATATATATATATATATATCTTCTTTTCTTTCTTTCAACACACCGGCTGTATCCTACCGAGGCGGGGTGGCCCAAAAAGAAAAACGAAAGTTTCTCCTTTTACATCTAGTAATATATACAGGAGAAGAGGTTACTAGCCTCTTCCTCCCGGCATTTTAGTCGCCTCTTACAACACGCATGGCTTACGGAGGAAAAATTCTGTTTCACTTCCTCATGGAGGTAAGAGGAAATAAACAAGAACAAGAACTAGAAAGAAAATAGAAGAAAACCCAGAGGGGTGTGTATATATATGTTTGTACATGTATGTGTAGTGTGACCTAAGTGTAAGCAGAAGTAGCAAGACGTACCTGAAATCTTGCATGTGTACGAGAGAGAAAAAAAAAAAAGACACAAGCAATCCTACCATCGTGTAAAACAATTACAGGCTTTCTTTTTACACTCATTTGGCAGGACGGTAGTACCTCCCTGGGCGGTTGCTGTCTACCAACCTACTACCTAGGATATATATATATATATACATCTATATATATATATATATATATATATATATATATATATATATATATATATATATATATATATATATATATATATATATATACATCTATATATATTTCACTTTGAACAGGTTACCTGGACTCGAGGATGTTCTCCCAGATGCCAGCCACCTCTATTACCTATCTTGCAACTCTCAACGTAACCGCCAACTTCCACAAGATGTGTCTCACACTGCAGGTACGTCGCAGTTTACAGGGTAGGTGCATCACATGTGCGTTAACCACTGGCATATCAAACAGGTATGTCACATGATAGATACGTCTCACCACTCGGCATAATGCCATGACGAAAATCAAAGGCCTACCTTACAGAGGAGCTTTTTTCGCCACTGCATTATACCGGGTAGCAGCCGTTAGCATGACGTCACAGCCTGCCACCACACTCCACAGTAACTTCTCAGTGCTCACGTGGCTGCCGTGGTGAGAGAAAGTGTTGCACTTTTGTCTCTCATCCGCCCCATCTTTTGTCCAGTGTTTCCTTCGGTTTTGGGGCTATACATGTTTGATAATGTGTAAAAGGAAGTCTTTAACACTGAAACTATAGCTCATATCATAGAACTTCACAAAGCTGGGCACCAGACGAAAGAAACAGTGGAGAATGTTGGTGTGTGTGAGCGTTCAGTGAGGAACTGGATGCAGTGTTTCAAGACTGGTGGTGGTGTTGAGTTACCGTCTGCCAGACCTCGGCCTGACCCCTCAAAGAAGACATCTGTTTGTACCTTAACTGTGTTAAAGGAGCAGTTAGAAAGTACACGTAAGACAACTGCTAGAAGATTGAGAGAAAAGAACCAACATCTTCTCTCAGAGGTGTCTAAGAACTGTTAACAGACGTGTGTCAGAATTGGGCTACAGTAGTCACCGCCAGGTTAAGAAACCGATATTCTCCAGTCCACAGATCAAATGTAGGCTGAATTATGCAAAGAAATATCTTCACTGGAATCCTCAACAGTGGTCTGAAATACTTTGGAGTGATGAAGCAACCTTCACCGTCACCAGTAACCATGGGGGACATGTGTACCGGCTAAAGGTAGTGTCCACGCTGCACCTGTGGGACAACCAAACACCCAGACTCGCTCATGGTTTGAGGGTGTTTCAGTGCTCAGAGTGTTGGTGAACTCATTGTGTTTCCCCAAAACCAGTATGTGAACCAGTATAATTACCTGGAGTTATCGTGTGACAATTTACCTGAGACGTTTGACAAATGTGGGGGCTACGGTTTTTATGCAAGATGGTGCACTGTGTCATACCGCCAAATCTGTAGTTCAGTGGCTTAAGGACTGTGAAGTGAGGTTCTTTAATGACTTGTCAGGCAATTCCCCAGACTTAAACCCTATTGAGAACCTCTGGTCAATAGTGAAATGAAGTTTACTGGGCAAGGATATCATTTCCATCATATTGCTGGAGGCTGCTCCACATGAGGCATGGAATAATATACTTCCCCAAACCCTAAAGAATTTGTGAGTCTTCCTACACGGCTGAGGGACGGGATGTGTTTGTGTTTTGGTACGTGTATGGGGGAGGGGAGGCATAATGCCGTGACTAGCACTGTATGTCACACCACATCTATGTCACACGACAGGCAGGTTACTCACGTCTCACACCCCATGTATGTCACATGACAGGCAGGCTACTCCCGTCTCACACCCCATTTATGTCACATGACAGGGCAGGTTACCCCCGTCTCACACCCCATGTATGTCATATGACAGGCAGGTTACTCCCGTCTCACACCCCATGCATGTCACATGACAGGCAGGTTACTCCCGTCTCACACCCCATGCATGTCACATGACAGGCAGGTTACTCCCGTCTCACACCCTATGTATGTCACATGATAGGCAGGTTACTCCCGTCTCACACGCCATGTATGTCACATGACAGGCAGGTTACCCCCTACTCTCACCCCATGTATGTCACATGACAGGCAGGTTACTCCCGTCTCACACCCCATGTATGTCACATGACAGGCAGGTTGCTCCCGCCTCACACCCCATGTATGTCACATGACAGGCAGGTTACCCCCGTCTCACACCCCATGTATGTCACATGACAGGCAGGTTACCCCCGTCTCACACCCCATGTATGTCACATGACAGGCAGGTTACCCCCGTCTCACACCCCATGTATGTCACATGACAGGCAGGTTACTCCTGTCTCACACCCCATGTATGTCACATGACAGGCAGGTTACTCCCGTCTCACACCCAATGTATGTCACATGACAGGCAGGTTACTCCAGTCTCACACCCCATGTATGTCACATGACAGGCAGGTTACTCCCGTCTCACACCCCATGTATGTCACATGACAGGAAGGTTTCTCCAGTCTCACACCCCATGTATGTCACATGACAGGCAGGTTACCCCGCCTCACACCCCATGTATGTCACATGACAGGCAGGTTACCCCGTCTCACACCCCATGTATGTCACATGACAGGCAGGTTACTCCCGTCTCACACCCCATGTGTGTCACATCATAACAGGCAGGTTTCTCAAGTCTCACACCCCATGTATGTCACATGACAGGCAGGTTACTCCCGTCTCACACCCCATGTATGTCATATGACAGGCAGGTTACTCCCGTCTCACACCCCATGTATGTCACATGACAGGCAGGTTACTCCCGTCTCACACCCCATTATGTCACATGACAGGTAGGTTACTCCCGTGTCACACCCCATGTATGTCACTTGACAGGCAGGATACTCCCGTCTCATGCCCCATGTATATCACATGACAGGCAGGTTACTCCCGTCTCACACCCCATGTATATCACATGACAGGCAGATTACTTCCGTCTCACACCTCATGTATGTCACATGACAGGCAGGTTACTTCCGTCTAGCACCCCATGTATGTCACATGACAAACAGGTTACTCCAGTCTAACACCCTATGTATGTCACATGACAGGAAGGTTACCCCCGTCTCACACCCCATGTATGTCACATGACAGGCAGGTTACTTAGTCTCACACCCCATGTATGTCACATGACAGGCAGGTTACTTCCGTCTCACACCCCATGTATGTCACATGACAGGCAGGTTACCCCCGTCTCACACCCCATGTATGTCACATGACAGGCACGTTACTCCTGTCTCACTCCCCATGCATGTCACATGACAGGCAGGTTACTCCCGTCTCACACCCCATGTATGTCACATGACAGGCATGTTACTTCCGTCTCACACCCCTTGTAAGTCACATTAGAGGCAGGTTACTCCCGTCTCACACCCCATGTATGTCACATGACAGGCAGGTTACCCCCGTCTCACACCCCATGTATGTCACATGACAGGCAGGTTACTCCCGTCTCACACCCCATGTATGTCACATGACAGGCAGGTTACTCCCGTCTAACACCCCATGTACGTCACATGAAAGGCAGGTTACTCCCGTCTCACACCCCATGTATGTTACATGACAGGCACGTTACCCCCGTCTAACACCCAATGTATGTCACACGACAGGCAGGTTACTACTGTCTCACACCCCATGTATGTCATATGACAGGCAGGTTACTCCCGTCTCACACTCCATGTATGTCACATGACAGGCAGGTTACTCCCGTCTCAAACCCATGTATGTCACATGACAGGCAGGTTACTCCCGTCTCACACCCCATGTATGTCACATGACAGGCAGGTTACTCCCGTCTCACACCCCATGTATGTCACATGACAGGCAGGTTACTCCAGTCTCACACCCCATGTATATCACATGACAGGCAGGTTACCCCCGTCTCACACCCCATGTATGTCACATGACAGGCAGGTTACTCCAGTCTCACACCCCATGTATGTCACATGACAGGCAGGTTACCCCCGTCTCACACCCCATGTATGTCACATGACAGGCAGGTTACTCCAGTCTCACACCCCATGTATGTCACATGACAGGCAGGTTACTCCCGTCTCACACCCCATGTATGTCACATGACAGGCAGGTTACTCCAGTCTCACACCCCATGTATGTCACATGACAGGCAGGTTACTCCCGTCTCACACCCCATGTATGTCACATGACAGGCAGGTTACTCCCGTCTCACACCCCATGTATGTCACATGACAGGCAGGTTACTCCCGTCTCACACACCATGTATGTCACATGACAGGCAGGTTACTCCCGTCTCACACCCCATGTATGTCACATGACAGGCAGGTTACTCCCGTCTCACACACCATGTATGTCACATGACAGGCAGGTTACTCCCGTCTCACACACCATGTATGTCACATGACAGGCAGGTTACCCCCGTCTCACACACCATGTATGTCACATGACAGGCAGGTTACTCCCGTCTCACACCCCATGTATGTCACATGACAGGCAGGTTACTCCCGTCTCACACACCATGTATGTCACATGACAGGCAGGTTACCCCCGTCTCACACACCATGTATGTCACATGACAGGCAGGTTACTCCCGTCTCACACACCATGTATGTCACATGACAGGCAGGTTACCCCCGTCTCACACCCCATGTATGTCACATGACAGGCAGGTTACTCCCGTCTCACACACCATGTATGTCACATGACAGGCAGGTTACCCCCGTCTCACACACCATGTATGTCACATGACAGGCAGGTTACTCCCGTCTCACACACCATGTATGTCACATGACAGGCAGGTTACCCCCGTCTCACACCCCATGTATGTCACATGACAGGCAGGTTACTCCCGTCTCACACACCATGTATGTCACATGACAGGCAGGTTACTCCCGTCTCACACACCATGTATGTCACATGACAGGCAGGTTACTTCCGTCTCACACCCCATGTATGTCACATGACAGGCAGGTTACTCCCGTCTCGCACACCATGTATGTCACATGACAGGCAGGTTACCCCCGTCTCACACCCCATGTATGTCACATGACAGGCAGGTTACTCCCGTCTCACACACCATGTATGTCACATGACAGGCAGGTTACTTCCGTCTCACACCCCATGTATGTCACATGACAGGCAGGTTACTCCCGTCTCACACACCATGTATGTCACATGACAGGCAGGTTACCCCCGTCTCACACCCCATGTATGTCACATGACAGGCAGGTTACTCCCGTCTCACACACCATGTATGTCACATGACAGGCAGGTTACTCCCGTCTCACACCCCATGTATGTCACATGACAGGCAGGTTACTCCCGTCTCACACACCATGTATGTCACATGACAGGCAGGTTATTCCCGTCTCACACACCATGTATGTCACATGACAGGCAGGTTACCCCCGTCTCACACCCCATGTATGTCACATGACAGGCAGGTTACCCCGTCTCACACCCCATGTATATCACATGACAGGCAGGTTACCCCCGTCTCACACCCCATGTATGTCACATGACAGGCAGGTTACTCCAGTCTCACACCCCATGTATGTCACATGACAGGCAGGTTACCCCCGTCTCACACCCCATGTATGTCACATGACAGGCAGGTTACTCCAGTCTCACACCCCATGTATGTCACATGACAGGCAGGTTACTCCCGTCTCACACCCCATGTATGTCACATGACAGGCAGGTTACTCCAGTCTCACACCCCATGTATGTCACATGACAGGCAGGTTACTCCCGTCTCACACCCCATGTATGTCACATGACAGGCAGGTTACTCCCGTCTCACACCCCATGTATGTCACATGACAGGCAGGTTACTCCCGTCTCACACACCATGTATGTCACATGACAGGCAGGTTACTCCCGTCTCACACCCCATGTATGTCACATGACAGGCAGGTTACTCCCGTCTCACACACCATGTATGTCACATGACAGGCAGGTTACTCCCGTCTCACACACCATGTATGTCACATGACAGGCAGGTTACCCCCGTCTCACACACCATGTATGTCACATGACAGGCAGGTTACTCCCGTCTCACACCCCATGTATGTCACATGACAGGCAGGTTACTCCCGTCTCACACACCATGTATGTCACATGACAGGCAGGTTACCCCCGTCTCACACACCATGTATGTCACATGACAGGCAGGTTACTCCCGTCTCACACACCATGTATGTCACATGACAGGCAGGTTACCCCCGTCTCACACCCCATGTATGTCACATGACAGGCAGGTTACTCCCGTCTCACACACCATGTATGTCACATGACAGGCAGGTTACCCCCGTCTCACACACCATGTATGTCACATGACAGGCAGGTTACTCCCGTCTCACACACCATGTATGTCACATGACAGGCAGGTTACCCCCGTCTCACACCCCATGTATGTCACATGACAGGCAGGTTACTCCCGTCTCACACACCATGTATGTCACATGACAGGCAGGTTACTCCCGTCTCACACACCATGTATGTCACATGACAGGCAGGTTACTTCCGTCTCACACCCCATGTATGTCACATGACAGGCAGGTTACTCCCGTCTCGCACACCATGTATGTCACATGACAGGCAGGTTACCCCCGTCTCACACCCCATGTATGTCACATGACAGGCAGGTTACTCCCGTCTCACACACCATGTATGTCACATGACAGGCAGGTTACTTCCGTCTCACACCCCATGTATGTCACATGACAGGCAGGTTACTCCCGTCTCACACACCATGTATGTCACATGACAGGCAGGTTACCCCCTTCTCACACCCCATGTATGTCACATGACAGGCAGGTTACTCCCGTCTCACACACCATGTATGTCACATGACAGGCAGGTTACTCCCGTCTCACACCCCATGTATGTCACATGACAGGCAGGTTACTCCCGTCTCACACACCATGTATGTCACATGACAGGCAGGTTATTCCCGTCTCACACACCATGTATGTCACATGACAGGCAGGTTACCCCCGTCTCACACACCATGTATGTCACATGACAGGCAGGTTACTCCCGTCTCACACCCCATGTATGTCACTTGACAGGCAGGTTACCCCCGTCTCACACCCCATGTATGTCACATGACAGGCAGGTTACCCCGTCTCACACCCCATGTATGTCACATGACAAGCAGGTTACTCCCGTCTCACACACCATGTATGTCACATGACAGGCAGGTTACTCCCGTCTCACACACCATGTATGTCACATGACAGGCAGGTTACCCCCGTCTCACACACCATGTATGTCACATGACAGGCAGGTTACTCCCGTCTCACACCCCATGTATGTCACATGACAGGCAGGTTACCCCCGTCTCACACCCCATGTATGTCACATGACAGGCAGGTTACCCCCGTCTCACACCCCATATATGTCACATGACAGGCAGGTTACTCCCGTCTCACACCCCATGTATGTCACATGACAGGCAGGTTACTCCCGTCTCACACACCATGTATGTCACATGACAGGCAGGTTACCCCCGTCTCACACCCCATGTATGTCACATGACAGGCAGGTTACCCCCGTCTCACACCCCATGTATGTCACATGACAGGCAGGTTACCCCCGTCTCACACCCCATGTATGTCACATGACAGGCAGGTTACTCCCGTCTCACACCCCATGTATGTCACATGACAGGTAGGTTACTCCCGTCTCACACACCATGTATGTCACATGACAGGCAGGTTACCCCCGTCTCACACACCATGTATGTCACATGACAGCCAGGTTACCCCCGTCTCACACCCCATGTATGTCATATGACAGGCAGGTTACCCCCGTCTCACACCCCATGTATGTCACATGACAGGCAGGTTACTCCCGTCTCACACACCATGTATGTCACATGACAGGCAGGTTACTCCAGTCTCACACCCCATGTATGTCACATGACAGGCAGGTTACCCCCGTCTCACACCCCATGTATGTCACATGACAGGCAGGTTACTCCCGTCTCACACACCATGTATGTCACATGACAGGCAGGTTACTTCCGTCTCACACACCATGTATGTCACATGACAGGCAGGTTACTCCAGTCTCACACCCCATGTATGTTACATGACAGGCAGGTTACCCCCGTCTCACACCCCATGTATGTCACATGACAGGCAGGTTACTCCCGTCTCACACCCCATGTATGTCACATGACAGGCAGGTTACTCCCGTCTCACACACCATGTATGTCACATGACAGGCAGGTTACCCCCGTCTCACACCCCATGTATGTCACATGACAGGCAGGTTACTTCCGTCTCACACCCCATGTATGTCACATGACAGGCAGGTTACCCCCGTCTCACACCCCATGTATGTCACATGACAGGCAGGTTACTCCCGTCTCACACACCATGTATGTCACATGACAGGCAGGTTACCCCCGTCTCACACCCCATGTATGTCACATGACAGGCAGGTTACCCCCGTCTCACACCCCATGTATGTCACTTGACAGGCAGGTTACTTCCGTCTCACACCCCATGTATGTCACATGACAGGCAGGTTACCCCCGTCTCACACCCCATGTATGTCACATGACAGGCAGGTTACTCCCGTCTCACACACCATGTATGTCACATGACAGGCAGGTTACCCCCGTCTCACACCCCATGTATGTCACATGACAGGCAGGTTACCCCCGTCTCACACCCCATGTATGTCACATGACAGGCAGGTTACTTCCGTCTCACACCCCATGTATGTCACATGACAGGCAGGTTACTCCCGTCTCACACCCCATGTATGTCACATGACAGGCAGGTTACTTCCGTCTCACACCCCATGTATGTCACATGACAGGCAGGTTACTCCCGTCTCACACCCCATGTATGTCACATGACAGGCAGGTTACTTCCGTCTCACACCCCATGTATGTCACATGACAGGCAGGTTACTCCCGTCTCACACCCCATGTATGTCACATGACAGGCAGGTTACTTCCGTCTCACACCCCATGTATGTCACATGACAGGCAGGTTACTCCCGTCTCACACACCATGTATGTCACATGACAGGCAGGTTACCCCCGTCTCACACCCCATGTATGTCACATGACAGGCAGGTTACCCCCGTCTCACACCCCATGTATGTCACATGACAGGCAGGTTACCCCCGTCTCACACCCCATGTATGTCACATGACAGGCAGGTTACTCCCGTCTCACACCCCATGTATGTCACATGACAGGCAGGTTACTTCCGTCTCACACCCCATGTATGTCACATGACAGGCAGGTTACCCCCGTCTCACACCCCATGTATGTCACATGACAGGCAGGTTACTCCCGTCTCACACCCCATGTATGTCACATGACAGGCAGGTTACCCCCGTCTCACACCCCATGTATGTCACATGACAGGCAGGTTACCCCCGTCTCACACACCATGTATGTCACATGACAGGCAGGTTACCCCCGTCTCACACCCCATGTATGTCACATGACAGGCAGGTTACCCCCGTCTCACACCCCATGTATGTCACATGACAGGCAGGTTACCCCCGTCTCACACCCCATGTATGTCACATGACAGGCAGGTTACTCCCGTCTCACACCCCATGTATGTCACATGACAGGCAGGTTACTTCCGTCTCACACCCCATGTATGTCACATGACAGGCAGGTTACCCCCGTCTCACACCCCATGTATGTCACATGACAGGCAGGTTACTCCCGTCTCACACTCCATGTATGTCACATGACAGGCAGGTTACCCCCGTCTCACACCCCATGTATGTCACATGACAGGCAGGTTACTCCCGTCTCACACACCATGTATGTCACATGACAGGCAGGTTACCCCCGTCTCGCACCCCATGTATGTCACATGACAGGCAGGTTACCCCCGTCTCACACCCCATGTATGTCACATGACAGGCAGGTTACCCCCGTCTCACACCCCATGTATGTCACATGACAGGCAGGTTACCCCCGTCTCACACCCCATGTATGTCACATGACAGGCAGGTTACCCCCGTCTCACACCCCATGTATGTCACATGACAGGCAGGTTACCCCCGTCTCGCACCCCATGTATGTCACATGACAGGCAGGTTACCCCCGTCTCACACCCCATGTATGTCACATGACAGGCAGGTTACCCCGTCTCACACCCCATGTATGTCACATGACAGACAGGTTACCTCCGTCTCACACCCCATGTATGTCACATGACAGGCAGGTTACCCCCGTCTTACACCCCATGTATGTCACATGACAGGCAGGTTACCCCCGTCTCACACCCCATGTATGTCACATGACAGACAGGTTACCCCCGTCTCACACCCCATGTATGTCACATGACAGACAGGTTACCCCCGTCTCACACCCCATGTATGTCACATGACAGGCAGGTTACCCCCGTCTCACACCCCATGTATGTCACATGACAGGCAGGTTACTCCCGTCTCACACCCCATGTATGTCACATGACAGGCAGGTTACCCCCGTCTCACACCCCATGTATGTCACATGACAGGCAGGTTACCCCCGTCTCACACACCATGTATGTCACATGACAGGCAGGTTACCCCCGTCTCACACCCCATGTATGTCACATGACAGGCAGGTTACCCCCGTCTCACACCCCATGTATGTCACATGACAGGCAGGTTACCCCCGTCTCACACCCCATGTATGTCACATGACAGGCAGGTTACTCCCGTCTCACACCACTTTTACTTAGCCATGTATAACCCTTACTTTTTTTATTATATTTTTATTACTGTAATAACGATAATGATAATACTGCGACTTGTACTAATACTACTGCTATTATTATTATTATTATTATTATTACTACTACTACTACTACTAATAATAATAATAATAACAAAAATAATAAAAGCAAGAAAAGTAATAATAATAATAATAAAAGTAATAATAATTCACCTTAGTCACTTAATATTTAATTATTATTATTATTATTATTATTATTATTCTTGTTAATATTATTATTATTATAATATTATTATTACTACTACTAGTAATATTAATAATAATCAAAATAATAAAAGCAAGAAAAGTAATAATAATAATAATAATAATAATAATGATAATAATAATAAAAATAACAATAATTCACCTTTGTCACATAATATTTAACTTTGTATATTAGTATATTTCGTCAAACTGTGAAGGACTGTGTTAGGAAAAGTGATCAGTCAGAAGCCTATAACACAAGATTACATCACACAGTTACAAAGAGCCTAACATACTGCATTTTATTACAGAGCTTCGAAGACTCTGGCTTGTCAGACCAGTACAAGCTAATAGCCACCAGTTGGGACACTCCAGAGTTGGAGTATGTGGCATTGTTGGAGCACCGAGATCTGCCTATCTTCACCTTTCAGTTCCACCCGGAGAAGAATCTGTTTGAGTGGGCGGTCGACACTCAGCACTCCAGTATTCCTCACACACCAGAAGCTGTGGAAATCGCTCAGAACTTTGCTAACTTTTTCGTTGACCAGGGTGAGTGAGGGTGACGTTTTCGTTAACTATAGAGAATGGGTGCAATGTTTTCGTTAACCAGGGTGAGTGGGTATAACTTTTTCTTAACCAAGGTAAGTGTACCTTCTTTTCGTTGACTAAGGTGAGTATCTGGAAAACATTAGGGACGTGTTTCTATAAGACACCTGCTGTCCCTGTCCTTGTTCACCCATCAGTGTAAAATGGGTGCCTGGGTGTTAGAAGACTGGTGTGGGTCACATCCTAGGTGTTAGTGGACTGGTGTGGGTCGCATCCTGGGACAAAACTGACCTAATTTACGGGAAATGCTCAGCATAAGAAGGGACTTTCTACATAGTAGTATGTCACTGATGTCAGCTATGGTCTGTATATCTTGTACATGTACTGGTAGTAAATAAAGATATTATTATTATATATTACTCTAGTAAATCATTTCAATGGTATAAATTTGGAGTCAACAATAGGCTACCAAACTTTGTTGAATAACCTTACTAGTCATTTGCTCAGGCTATGAGCATCAATAATACTGTAATAACCATCTCTTTACCATTTAACTTTACAACACAGGAAGCAGACATGACGGAAATATATTTATAAATACTTCACAGTGATAAATCAAGTGTATAACGTGGATACAGGCGTCGAGAAGTTTATCTGGTGTCCAGGAGGTTGAGTAAATGTATTGTATTTCTCTGTTTTCTTAATAGTTCTTTTTTTTTTTTATCTATTTCCTCATCTTCATTTTCTGAAAATTATAAGATGAAAAACTTTATAAAGATGGGATGTTTGAATGTGCACGAATGTTGTGCACATGATATGAAAGATGACTGGCAGTGAATGAAAAGCAATTCGATGTCCTAAGCTTAAGCAAAGCAAAGTTGAAGGGGGTCTAGCTGAGCGTGTAGGGTAGTCCCAAGTTGAAGGCAGGGGAGGGGTCCAGCTAAGGGGCAGAGAGTAGGGGAGAATCTCCAACTGAAGGGGGCAAGGCAGGGGAGGCTCCCAAGGGGCAGGGGAAGGGGGTGGGAGGCACAGTGCTGAAGGGCAGGGAGCTCTGGTGCTTGAAGGGGGTAGGGGAGTCAGCTGAACTGGGGCAGGGAGCTCCATTGAAGGAGGTGAGAGTCCAACAACAGAAAAGGGCAGGGGAGCCAGCCAAGGGGCAGGGGAGCCCAGCTGAAGGGGGTAGGGGAGTTTCAGTTGAAGGGGAGGTAGGGGAGTTTCAGTGGGAAGAAATAAATGGGGTTAAGTTAGGAGCACTGAGAGAGCTAAGAAAAGGGTAGCAATAATGTTGAAGAATCAGTTATGGAAGGAGAAGAGGGAATATAAATGTAGAAATTCAAGTTTTTTTTTTATATTTTATTTAAAAAACTTTACAGCTTAATATAAAAAGTTATAAAATGAGTACAGTACGATGCTCAGGCCTACAGAATATACACTGACACAAAATAACAACACATTGTAACTGACAAAATAACAACACATTGTAACTGACAAAATAACAACACATTGTAACTAACACAAAATAACAACACATTGTAACTGACACAAAATAACAACACATTGTAACTGACACAAAATAACAACACATTGTAACTGACACAAAATAACAACACATTGTAACTGACACAAAATAACAACACATTGTAACTGACACAAAATAACAACACATTGTAACTAACACAAAATAACAACACATTGTAACTGACACAAAAGAGGTTACCCATATACACTCGCAAATATTTCCATATAACATACTTAACAATAAAAAATAAAGAAAAAATAGGGTGATCCGGCCCCTAACCTCATTATAAACCTTAGCAAACATAACTTACAGGTGACCACAGTAACAGGGCCAAATATAAATGAAATTATATAAGCATCCATTGAAACGAAACCTTTTAGATTTATATAGTAAACATAACATGACTGACATATGACAAAGGGTCACAACCTTCACATTAGTCAATAAGAGGAATGACCTAAATCATAATCTCATTAAAACAAGTACATGATCTTCCACAACTAACAACCTATACAAGAAAATTGCCTAAAAACATTCATACGTTCCTCACTACAATCCCTCTTTAGTCATTGAAAAAAAAATGAAAATCTTAAGCCTCCACTTATACTTAATAAATATTAATCAGCCTCGTCCACAGGATGAGCACATTATATAAAGTAAAAAGACTAAACCCCATTTGTCAGGGTAATGCGTGAAGGACAAGCACAATATAACAAACAAAATACAAAAGGTGTTTATCCTAACATAAACCGCCTTAACACATTTCATAAATAACAACAACTTAACACCTCAAAACGCGATACACATATCTCGAAACAAAATAACATTAAAAAGAATGGGTATACTTGACCCTATTTCACATAACGTACAGATAACACTCAGTACAAGGGTCAAAATATCAAGTATATAAACCATCCATTGAAACCAAGCCTTTAGGTATATATGTATAGGTTACATAATATTATTGTGACAAAGGTTCAATTCAGTAGAAAGAATGTTCACTATAAAATATATCCGTTAATCACAACCTTCACATTAGTCATATAAACGAATGATCTAAATCATAATTCCGTTAACACAAGTATGTACACTTTTCCAACCCCAGATACAGGAAAATTATCTAAAACATACATACGTTCCCCATTACAAAACTTTAATGAGTCATTACAAATTTATAGCCTTCCATCCCTCATCAACAGGAGGAGCACATATAATGCTAAAATAAAGTCAGTACACTCACTAAACTCCAACACAAAACACAAACAACAAAACAATTTAAAAACCTCTAACTGCGATACGATTATCGCAAATGAAACATGCCCAATAAAGGCTATGAACGTACAATCTACATAGACCCAAAAGCTCCTGTGTGAAGGCTCACTCAGCCCTGTAACAACTTCAGACAGTATTACCCAGGCTGGCTCCTCCTCAGGAAAATTAGTGAATAGAAAAAGAAATAATAACAGACAAACATAAACACTTTATTATATAGAAAATATAAAATATAAAACACTTAAATATGAAATATTAATCCTACATTAAAGAAAATGAAAAATGAAAAATATAAATGATAACTGAATTCAACGCTAATAGGGGTGTCTGGTGTTGGTGACACTGTGTTGTTGAAATCGTAGCCGTTGCTGATGAGGGGGGGGGGTCGCAGGTGTTGGTCCACCACTGGCTAGTTCTTCACAGAGAATCGCGGTGATTTTTATCCCGCTGACAGGAAAGCAGGTTCTTTACCGCTGCAATGATGTGGGGTTACGTCCTGCAATTTCATACAGGTGCACAGGTAGTTCAATACAAAATGGGGACGTCTCCAGGACGTTAGTCCTTCTCCTGTTCTGCTCGTTGATTGACAGGTGACCCTCACTGTCATCCAAGAGTAGTGTTGGGAGCTGTGAGTCGAGTGATTTACTGTTTGACCAGAGCCCCACACGTCACCTTTCGGGGGGGGGGGGGGTGGAAAAGGGAGGGGAAGGGATAGCGGGAGCTAGACTGACCCTACGTTAACAAGCAGCCGGCAATCAAACTATCACTTTAGGGGTGGGGGAGAAAAGGCCGGAAAAACGGGAGCGTGACTCACCCTACCTTAACTAGTAACCGGCAATGAAACTATTGTTACTATATTGCTACTCCTATCTATTGAACTTTTCCCTCACACTCCCCCATACCAAGACTTATAGTCAAGGAGTATAAGAAGAATAGGCGAGGAAAAAGTTCTAACATGTGGAAGTCGCATAAGGCAACAAATCTTCTACTGACTGTCACGATTTAACCAGTCAGAGAAATAATTGGATGAACCATTGATATACACAATATGGAACTTAAAAGCCTGGAGTGCCAATGTCCACCTCAAGAGGCGACTGTTGGTTCCCTTAAAAGTTTCTAGGTATATCAAAGGTTTGTGGTCCGTTTCTAAAATGAATTCTTTTCCCAGCAAATAAAATTTAAGTTTGGAGATACCCCACACAAGGGCTAAACATTCCTTTTCTATTGTAGAGTATCTTGTTTCTGCGGGAAGGAGTTTCCGGCTTAGGAAGCATACAGGGAAGGGAGTACCATCATGGTATTGTAGTAACACCGCACCTAAGCCAGTATTGGAGGCATCAGTTCTCAAACAAAATGTTTTATTAATATCTGGAATCTTAAGTATAGGGTCTTTCGAAAAGATACTTTTAATCTCATTAAACTTATCCCGAGCTACGTCGGAAAGTTCAAGAGGTTCCTTCACAGACTTTTTAAGGAAGTCCGATAAGATGCCTGTAAGATCAGCAAGATTCGGGATAAACCGTGCATAAAAATTTACAGAACCAAGAAAGCTTCGCATGAGCTTCTTGGTTTTGGGGAATTTAAATTCTAATAAAGCTTTGATCTTACTGGGGAGAGGCTGCAGAGAGTTATTAGAAAGTATCAGTCCAAGATATCTAATCTTGTTATACCCAAGGAAGCATTTCTTCGGCTTGGCAGTGAGGCCATGTGAGCGTAACCTACGCAAAACTGATGTTAATGTATGGATATGTTCGCCCCACGTAGATGTCATTACGTAAATGTTATCAAAATAAACTGAAACCTTTGGCATATTACCCAAGACCTTTCTCATCAGTCTCACGTAGGTAGCACAGGCAGTTACCAAACCGAAGGGCATAGTTCTATATTGCATCAGTCCTTGGTGTGTAGGAAAAGCGGTGTACTGCTTAGAAGAAGGATCTAACATTACTTGATAATATGCCTGTGCAATATCAATCTCTGAAAAGAAGGAAGAGTCATAAAATTTGTGTAGATCGCTATCTATTAAGAGCATAGTCTCAGCATCCCACCGAGTTATAGCATTAAGGCCTCTGAAGTCAATAGCAAGTCTATATGAATTATCCTCCTTCTTAACCATGACTACTGGTGAACAATATGAAGATACTGAAGGTTCAATGATCTTTAGTTTTAATAATCTGTCTACCTCTCGGTCAAATGCATCCCTAAGGTGAACTGGAACTGGGTATAATTTCCGTTTGATAGGATTGTCCGTCACTAAGTCAATCTTATGGACTACCGTGGAGGTAACACCTGGAATATCAGTAAAGACGTCTGAAAAGTTACTCACACATTGAAGTAGTTCATGTCTCTTATGGTCATCCAAAGATTCATTAATATTAATGGTGGTTGCGTCCGAGTGGTCAAGAGTCACCAAGTCATGTAGTTCTTCATCATGGTCTAAGTTAGAGGTGTCAATTACGCACACTTTACATTCTTCAGTTGTCTTATCAAGTTCGTGTGGAAAAACTAAGTCAAAGTTATTAAGGCACTTAACCGAATTTCTTCGGTAATATTTCTTAAGGATGTTGATATGATAAAGCTTAGGTTTCCCCTTGACTTCTATGAGGTAGTCAACTTTCCCACAAATTTTTAATACTTTATATGGACCTTTCCATGCTACTAATAATTTATTTGACTTAATAGGCAAAAGTACAAGAACTTCATCTCCTACTTTAAAGCTTCTCCTCTGACTTTTGGAATCAAAATAGGTTTTGTACTGGTCCATTGACAAACTTAAGTTTTTCGAAACTATGTCAGAGGTCTCCTCAAGTTTGGATCTAAGGTCAAGGAGAAACTGGTAAGAAGACTGAACCTCAGCATTTACCTCCTCATTAGTCCATAAGTCATGAAGGATGGGCAATGGGCCTCTGGCCTGTCTACCATACAGAAGTTCAAAAGGTGAAAACCCCAAAGAGTCACTGGGAACTTCCCTCATGACAAACAAAGCACAGGGTAGGTTTAAGGGAGCAAAGTTTCCTTAAAATGGACTTGAGAATCGAATGCTGGCGCTCAATCCTCCCATTACAGCTGGGATGATAGGGTGTGGTGAAGAGAGGCTTCACTCCCAGAAGTTGGTGTAGATGTTGCATTAAGTCAGATGTGAATTGTGTCCCACGGTCAGACAAAATTTCTCTAGGGATGCCCACTCTGGAGAAGATGGACAAAAGGGCTTCAGCCACCTCTGTAGTAGTTATGGTCTTTAAGGGAACGGCTTCAGGGAAACTCGAAGCATAATCAACTAATGTTAATATATATCTATGTCCCCCAGATGAAAGTGGAGATAAAGGACCAACGATGTCAATAGCTACTCTTTCAAACGGTACCGTAAAGATAGGCATTTTGATCATAGGTACTCGCCTGGTACCTCGGGAGGATGACAGTTGGCAAACTTTACACGATCTACAATAGGTAGTGACATCTGAGGACATTTTAGGCCAAAAATAGGTTTCCCTAATTTTATTTAAAGTTTTACGATGCGAGAAATGTCCGGCCACTGGCAGGTCATGAGCCATTTTAAGAACAGTCTGCATTGACTTGGAACAACTAAGATGGAATAGTCTATCTCATCTGAATTTAATTTGAATACTGACTTGTACAAGATACCTTTTATATATTCAAATTTATATGAAAAGTTTTTCCTTTGGATAACTTGATTTTGTTTAGCGGCATTATGGCCATTCTGAAGAGAAGGGCAATTACGTTGTAAATTGGCAAAGGAGTCCTTTGATACATCTAAAGGCTTAAAGTCAGGAAAAATCAAAGGATGTATAGTGGGAGAAGCCTGGGCTTTGGTCTGAACCCTAGTCAAGACATTTATGGTATCGGAGGTGATATCTTCACTTTCATCTAACAAGTGAACCAGTGATCCTACTACCTCGCTTTCGAGAGTAGCATCACTGGTTTTAAATCCCACATGAATCTCACGAGACATTGTCTCATCTGAACTTTCGAGGGGCTTCTCCGACTCTACAGGAAGAGGATCTGAAACACTTATATCCATCTTTGGTGATGAAAGGTCAACCTCAGAAGGAAGAATGGCACCTTTTACATTACCTATTAGTACGGAGCAAGAAGTGATGGGAGCTAGTACGGCTTCAGACCAACCTGTGAACCATTTAGACCTAATGTAACAACGGATGGTAGGAAAATGTCCGTACGGCCCAAGTAGTCTTAAAGTATAGCATAGGAATGAGTTTCTTTAAGGTTAGGGAACAGCTTATCAGAAATGACTATACATGTACATCCAGTGTCTTGTAAAATGGTAGATACATTAAGTCCATTAACTGTTCCTGAACAGAAGGGTGCTTGGTCATTACAGTCTTTAAAACATCTTCCAACTTTTTGGACCTTCTTAGAAGGACAATCTGGACGTTTATGTCCCTTAACACCACACAAATGACAAACAGGAATAAAAGAAGGCATTTTACTTTCCACTAGAGGCTTTGATTTCTTAAGGTCTGATGAACCCTTGCCCTTAGGGTTCGATCCCTTTAGGTCTTTATAGGAATTGTGAGCCTCAGCATACAGGTCAGCAGCCTCAGCAACTTCCTCAGCTTTAACCAGGTTGCGTTCTCTGATGAATGTTCGTATCTGGTGAGGAAGAGCTGTCAGGAACTGGTCAGCAACCATGAAGTCTCGAAGAGATTCATAACTGTGATCAATTCCTTAACTCTCTATCCAAAAGTCGAACAAACGAAAGAGTGTTACCTGTAACTGTTGAAAGTTCTGGCCAGGCTGTAAGGTGGCATACCTGAAATCTTTCCTGTAAGAATTAGTGGTTTTTTGATATGCTTTAACGATTGCCTTCTTTAGTAGGTTATAATTACATATGATATCCTTCGACAAAGTTGCATAGATATTTAAGGCTGTACCAGAAAATAACATTCCTAACCTGGTAGCCCAGGTGTCAGCAGGCCATTCACAGAGGGTAGCGGTATTTTCAAACCTGATAATGTATGAAGTTATGTCTTCCCCCTCTGTGAAGGGAGGTAAATTAGGTGTTGGAATATGTGCACTGACTGCACGTTGTTCCATTACTCCTTCCTCTAATTGTTGTGTAAGAGTTAACTTTTTATTCTCCAATTCAAGGCGAGATTTTTCGAGCTCGCAATCCTTTTCTCTCTCTATTAACTCATGCTCTCTAGCTCTTTCCTCACGTTCTCTAGCTTTTTCCTCAACTTCTCTATCCTTTGCTCTTTCCTCATGTTCTCTTAATTTAACCTGTTCCTCACGTATCTTAGCCTGTTCCTCACGTATCTTAGCCTGTTCCTCACATATCTTAGCCTGTTCCTCACGTTCCCTAGCTCTTTCCTCACGATCAAGTCTATCACGCTCTTTTTGGTCTTCTCGCTCTCTTTCTAACTGTCTTTCTTGGATTTCTCTCTCAATTCTCTCTCTCTCCTTTTTCTCCTGTCTTTCAAGGTTCTCTTTCTCCTTTTTCTCTTCTCTTTCGATTCTTTCTCTCTCCTTTTTTCTTCTCTTTCCCTTTCTAACTGTCTCTCTTCTCTCTCAATTCTCTCTCTTTCAAGTCTTTCCTGGACCTTAGCACTAATGAAAGATTCTAAATTTTTCCCTGTTATTCCTAACTTAATTCCAGCGTTCATCCAAAACTGGTATTCCTCCATGCTTGCAAGAATAACTTAAACTATCAGGGGAAATGAAACGGGTATTAAAGAAAACGGAGGGTTCAATTCCTGCTCCGCTCAAACCGTAAATAAACCAGAGGGCTCGATCCCTGCTTCAATTAAACAATATGTATTAACGAAAACGAAGGGTTCTTTGCCGGCTCCGAGCAAACAGTAAGTAGAATGGGGTCCCTTGACCATCCAATCTTCTCACCAACAAATCAAGAGTGTCCTATGACAGTTCCCTTGATATAATAAAGAGCTCAATGAAACAAGTTGTCACTGGAAAATCTCGGGTCCCTAGAGTCTAATCCTCCAAAGTGTTTCAAGCTCACATGAAAAAGTGGCAGAATTAACTATTATATCCTGCCTGACTTGACTTACAATAAATTGAGACTATAACAATCACCAAATCTTTTAAATACCTGTACCGTAGTCCTACCATAGAAAATGATTACTCATGGCTGGTGGTAACCGTCTGTGGTATGCGGCGTTGAAGTTCCAATGGCCCTGTAACAACTTCAGACAGTATTACCCAGGCTGGCTCCTCCTCAGGAAATTTAGTGAATAGAAAAAGAAATAATAACAGACAAACATAAACACTTTATTATATAGAAAATATAAAATATAAAACACTTAAATATGAAATATTAATCCTACATTAAAGAAAATGAAAAATGAAAAATATAAATGATAACTGAATTCAACGCTAATAGGGGTGTCTGGTGTTGGTGACACTGTGTTGTTGAAATCGTAGCCGTTGCTGATGAGGGGGGGGGGGGTCGCAGGTGTTGGTCCACCACTGGCTAGTTCTTCACAGAGAATCGCCGTGATTATTATCCCGCTGACAGGAAAGCAGGTTCTTTACCGCTGCAATGATGTGGGGTTACGTCCTGCAATTTCATACAGGTGCACAGGTAGTTCAATACAAAATGGGGACGTCTCCAGGACGTTAGTCCTTCTCCTGTTCTGCTCGTTGATTGACAGGTGACCCTCACTGTCATCCAAGAGTAGTGTTGGGAGCTGTGAGTCGAGTGATTTACTGTTTGACCAGAGCCCCACACGTCACCTTTCGGGGGGGGGGTGGAAAAGGGAGGGGAAGGGATAGCGGGAGCTAGACTGACCCTACGTTAACAAGCAGCCGGCAATCAAACTATCACTTTAGGGGTGGGGGAGAAAAGGCGGGAAAAACGGGAGCGTGACTCACCCTACCTTAACTAGTAGCCGGCAATGAAACTATTGTTATTATATTGCTACTCCTATCTATTGAACTTTTCCCTCACATCCTGCAAGGTCTTACACCTATAATCTTAACACCATTCACACTTAATATATTAAGAAGGTCATGACGACCCTGACACATCAAACACAGAATTCTCCATACGTTACTACATAATTACTTGATTTCATCACCTTTGCTTTCCGTGCCCACTTGCATGCTACATACACTTATGCCACACATCTACACCTTCTACACCCACATACACCTCACTCTCACCCCCCCCAGGAGGCGACCCCGCTGTGTCCCCCTGAATTCCCTTTTCTCATCTGTAATCCCCAAACCCCCACCCCTTACTCAGCCCAAGTCGCAGATTTATGAGAAACCCTAATGTTAACATTCTATAACCTTCCGAAAAATCCTTCGCCCACCTCCTCCCATACAGTTCTCTATTACGACACATCGTACGATAAACCGTTACCGCTAGTACCCGCCTCCGCACCTCACCAACCCCCCTCCCCCTCATCACCCACGATATATATATATATATATATATATATATATATATATATATATATATATATATTTTTTTTTTCAACAAGTTGGTCGTCTCCCACCGAGGCAGGGTGACCCAAAAAAAGAAAGAAAATCCCCAAAATCATCATCATTCAACACTTTCACCACACTCACACATTATCACTGCTTTTGCAGAGGTGCTCAGAATACAACAGTTTAGAAGCATATACATATAAAGATACACAACATATCCCTCCAAACTGCCAATATCCCAAACCCCTCCTTTAAAGTGCAGGCATTGTACTTCCCATTTCCAGGACTCAAGTCCGACTATAAGAAAATAACCGATTTCCCTGAATCCCTTCACTAAATATTACCCTGCTCACACTCCAACAGATCGTCAGGTCCCAAGTATCATTCGTCTCCATTCACTCCTATCTAACACACTCATGCACGCTTGCTGGAAGTCCAAGCCCCTCGCCCACAAAACCTCCTTTACCCCCTCTTTCCAACCCTTTCGAGGACGACCCCTACCCCTCTTTCCTTCCCCTATAGATTTATATGCTTTCCATGTCATTCTACTTTGATCCATTCTCTCTAAATGACCAAACCACCTCAACAACCCCTCTTCTGCCCTCTGACTAATGCTTTTATTAACTCCACACCTTCTCCTAATTTCCACACTCCGAATTTTCTGCATAATATTTACACCACACATTGCCCTTAGACAGGACATCTCCACTGCCTCCAACCGTCTCCTCGCTGCTGCATTTACCACCCAAGCTTCACATCCATATAAGAGTGTTGGTACTACTATACTTTCATACATTCCCTTCTTTGCCTCCATAGATAACGTTTTTTGACTCCACATATACCTCAACGCACCACTCACCTTTTTTCCCTCATCAATTCTATGATTAACCTCATCCTTCATAAATCCATCCGCCGACACGTCAACTCCCAAGTATCTGAAAACATTCACTTCTTCCATACTCCTCCTCCCCAATTTGATATCCAATTTTTCTTTATCTAAATCATTTGATACCCTCATCACCTTACTCTTTTCTATGTTCACTTTCAACTTTCTACCTTTACACACATTCTCAAACTCATCCACTAACCTTTGCAATATATATATATATATATATATATATATATATATATATATATATATATATATATATATATATATATATATATATATATATGTATGTATATATATATATATATATATATTCCTATCAGTAAAAAAAAATAAATATGAAAAGATGGGGTGGTAGGGGAAGTGGAATATTCAAACGGCTTCAGGAAGAAATCCAAATATTTTTCCTTGAAGCCTTTTTATCCACTTCTCCGAGGCTATGGGTCCCACAATTTACACCAGAGGTGGACACCAGAAATATATTTATTTATATATATATATATCTATTAAATATATATATATATATATATATATATATATATATATATATATATATATATATAATCCACCATTACATAATCCAAAGCTCTTGTGACACTCTCGTCGAACCCTCCCACATCTAGGCTTAGTGCACGCAGAACAGACACCCCTCGGCCCCCCACCCCATGTACAACCCCACTTAACCAATACCTAACACCCTCCAGTCCCTCACAAAATTATACTGCATGGAACGCCGTCTCATCCCCACCACAGATTCCGCACCTCCCGCCCACAATTGCCCTTCTGGTTCTTAGTACCTCCCCCGACGGTAGTATGCCACGCAGAAAACGATACGTTACCTCCCTCACTCTAGGCTTTAACTTCAGCTTGCTTAACCTATACCAAATACTCTTCCACGCATACATGGGGAACAATCCCTCTACTGGTACAACAACCCTTCCTGCAAGCAACCTAAACAAAACCCCTATTCGAATTTTCCTGGGTTCTCTAACCAACATCGAAGCCCTCAAAACAGTTTCACATTCCCTTAACTCCACACCACCATACAACTTACCCAACCTATCATGTACTTTTTTCAGCTCCCCCCCCCTCACTCCCTCGCACAAAACCTCCCATTTAAGAAACACACATTTAGCCCTCCTTCTCAGATCCATCAACCCCAACCCACCCTGGCACACAGGTAACATTACAACCTCTCCTCCTCAGCCAATCGCACCTTGAACCCCACAAAAAGTTAAACACCCGTCTCAGAATTCCCACAATCGCCGTCTCTGTTATTGGGAACACGGCTGCTACATGCCAAACCTTACTATACAATAATACATTTATTACAATCACTCTTTGCACGAGAGTCAGATGATGAGGTCGCAATGCACCCAGACGCCCCAGAATCCTTTCCATCAATCTATTTGAGTTTTCCTCTCGAGCAGCTTCCAAATCACCCTTATAGGTGATACCACAAATTTTTAAAGACACCGTTTGTTTCCTCACAGCGTTACATCTCCCCCCCCCCCTCCACCCAATCACCCAACCCCATGACCATTGACTTCTCACTATTTACCTGCATCCCTGTTGCACTTCCAAACAATTGCACGACATCATCCAAAAACCCCAACACCATCCCTTCTCGAACTAGGACTGTTGTATTGTCTACATATTCTATTATTCCAGGCCACACTTTCCCTACCTCCCCCTCACCCTCACTCGTGTTACATACACAACGTTCAACCATTCTATAAAAGGGGTCCTGAATGCACGCAAACAACATTTGTGACATGGGACATCTAGGTGGCCCGGTGGCCTGGTGGCTAAAGCTCCCGCTTCACGCACGGAGGGCCCGGGTTCGATTCCCGGTGGGTGGAAACATTTCGACACGTTTCTTTACACCTGTTGTCCTGTTCACCTAGCAGCAAATAGGTACCTGGGTGTTAGTCGACTGGTGTGGGTCGCATCCTGGGGGACAAGATTAAGGACCCCAATGGAAATAAGTTAGACAGTCCTCGATGACGCACTGACTTTCTTGGGTTATCCTGGGTGGCTAACCCTCCGGGGTTAAAAATCCGAACGAAATCTTATCTCTTATCTTATCTCTGCCTAAGTCCCCTACCCATTACAATCTCCTCCCCCAAGCATCCATTAATCTGTACCCTCATCTTAGCTCCTTTGTACAACGTGGTTGCCCAATTAACTATTTCTTCCCCATAACCCTGCCTCCCAAGTATAGCTCCCAATACTCCCCTTTCCACTCTGTCATAGGCCCCCCCTGCCAGTCTAAATCCAACAACGCCTCCCCCCTCCCCCCCTTTTGACTCCACAAAACTCCTTAGTATTCCATGACCTTCAATCATCTACCTTCCAGGCAATCCATACTGTGTTTTGGAAACCACTCTCCCTACCACACATTTAAACCGATTACCCAAGACTTTAGCAAACAACTTATAATCTGCACATAACAGCGATATGGCACGGTACTCCTTGAGGGTGTGCTGCCCCTTACCCTTCGGGACCAACACTGCAACTGCTGTTGCTTTCTTGTCCCCCATCACACCCTTCTCCTTCATCTGATTTAATAACCTACCCATGAAACCCCTTATCACCTCCCAATGTTGGAGATAAAATTCAGCCGGGAGACCGTCTATTCCCAGTGCTTTGCCCTTCCTCACTCCCCTGAAAGCCAACTCTATTTCCTCTTCTGTTATTACCCCTCCTAAAGCCTTCCTATCACTATTCCTTAAATTACATGTCACATACTCACACACCTTCTCTAAAGCCGCATTCCCCACCCTTCCACTTGTCCAGTACCCTTCATACCATTTATCCGCATACACACACATTCCTTTCGTAGTTCGTATCTCCTGATCCACCCTATAACCTCCCGCCATCTCATGCACCTCTAACCTCGGAATAGCTGTAACCTGCTGTCTTTGTTTTTGACGTCACAACACACACGCCGATGGCTTGTCTCCCCAAAGCACCTCCTCTACCCCTGCCTGCATCCTTACCGCTTGAAACCTCTCATTTTGTACCTCCCTCAGTCTCTCCTTGACCTTGACAATTTCATCCATAGGATAGTTGCCCCCCACAGCCCCCTGCCCATAACAACCCCTTAACCTGTCCTCTAAATAATTTGAAAGTCCGTATTTTAAATTATTTATACGTTTACCCTCCCTCACATAATATTTCCTAATCCTTTCCTTGGCTACACAATCCCACCATTGCACGACATCTTCCACCCCCTGTGCATCCTCACTAAGCTCCTTCCATAGGAGAGAAAATCCCTCTAACCCACCCTCATCACTCAATACACTTATATTTAATTTCCAGTAACTCCTGTATATTTCCGCAAGCGCCTCCCACCCTACCTCCACCAACACTGCTCTATGATCCAACCATGCTACTTCAACAGTTTTGAAAGATTGCACTTCAACCCCGTGAGAAAGATACACTCTATCTAACCTCGCCGCATACCCTCCCCTAACAAATGTATGCTCTGTCTCCCATGCCCCCCTCCTCAAATGCGTCCCATAACCGAATATCCCTCATTAAATCTCTTAAGGTCACCGACACATAGCCTGCCCCTTTCGGTTCCACGTCGGCCCTCCTAATAATGCAGTTCCAATCACCTCCTTCAATTGCCACCTCCGGTAATGCACAGAGAAAAAAACACAAGGTCCTCACACACAAACTCCTGCTTCACCTGTATGTTATTCTCTGCAGGCGCATGCACGCTAATAAAGGCCACACGTTTGCCCATCCACCAACCATCAACGCCAACCATCCCCCTCTCCCCCTCACTTCTCTGCTAAACAAAGGGACTCGCCTCTCTAATTAGTATACCCACCCCTCCTTTCAAACGGGCAGATGGCAGGGTTACCACCAGAAACCCCACCACCTCCAACACCCCACCCTCCTTAAAATTATGCTCCTGAAGGAACACAACATCCACTCTAAATTTATTCAGAAACATTCTAAACCATTCTCTCTTTACATTATTACACAAACCATTAACGTTTACTGTCATACACCAGAGGCCTATTAAAGTTTCCACCCCTGCCTCCTCTCTTCACTCTTCGGATGGGCACCAGAACTTATGGATCCACTTGTCACCTTCACACTTCCCTCTCTCCCCCCCCTTCTTTTGGTGCCTCCTGTCGTGGCCACCACTACCTTCACCTTCTGCCCATATTTGCTTCCCAGGCCGCTGCGCTGGCGTTAGGACATCATCCAAATCCGACGCAGCGGCCCTCTTTCTTGTGACAGTCGCATCCTCCATAGCTTGGTCTGGGGATGCCTCACAATGTACCTCAACCTCCACTGTACACTGTTGCAATGATCATGCTGTCACTCCTGTCGTCCAGATAGTTCTCCTGTTGTTGATGCACCGCAGCCGTCAACTCATCATCTACCACCTTTCCAGGTGCAGCCACCTCCTCAGGCAGTGACAAGGACTTCAGCACCTCAGCTAATTCCTCCTCAATGTCCAACACTTCCTCCTGTACTTTTTGCTCATCTCTATCCTCTGGAAGTGTCTCTAGGCCAGGTAACTTCGTAGTTTCAACCCTCCCTCTCGTCTGTGTGTGTTGTCATTATCCCAAGGTTAGGTTTGGGCTACACAAGTTTTTTCTCGCTATATTGTGGGTCCAAACGTCCGGTGCTGTCTCCAATCCTCGTCCGCCCTGTTCCTGTAGGGGCCCTCTTCCCCTTTGCTTCTGTTCTGGTTTCCAAAAAAACTGTTCTTGTTGTAACCGTCATTTATACAACTCTTTACATGTCATAAATGTCATGGTCCTATCACTACTTACAGGGTACCGTCCCTACTCTATGGCAAGGAACCTCCCGTATGAAGATAGACTCAAAGCCTTAAATCTCCACTCTCTGGAGAGGCGTAGAATGAGGGGAGATATCATTGAAGTGTATAAGTGGATGATGGGCATAAACAAGGGAGATATTAATAAAGTACTGAGGGTGTCGAACCAGTTAAGAACCAGGAATAATGGATTTAAGTTGGATAAATTTAGATTTAGAAAGGACATAGGTAAGTACTGGTTTTCTAACAGAGTTGTAGATGCGTGGAACAGCCTTCCCAGTGGGGTGATAGAGGCTAGGACCTTGGGTAGCTTTAAGAAGAGACTGGACAAATATATGAGTGGGAGGGTAAATTAGACACATGTGCAACTCTTGGGTATCTTTATTGAGGAAACGTTTCGCCACACAGTGGCTTCATCAGTCCATACAAAGGAGAATCTTGAAGAACAGGAGGAGAATGAGGTAATCAGTCCCTCAACCTTGAGTCGATGTGGTCAGTCCATCAATCTTGAATAGAATACGGCATACGTGCTGAGAAGGAGCTTATAAACCGTTGGCAGGAGAGGTGCAGAAGTCATAGGTCGTGTAACATTTGTTCAATGTTGAAGTAGGTCGTGCCCAAGAATTAGGCAAGCGAAGAATTCCCAAGTATTAAGATCCCAAGAAGTTGCAGTGTCTGACAGGTTTGATAAAGATACCCAAGAGTTGCACATGTGTCTAATTTATCAACATGTCGGTTCTCTGAACCTTTCATCTACAAACATGAGTGGGAGGGGCTGGGTTTGATTGGTGTCATTGGGTACGGGAGTTATTTCTAGGGAAGCTTAAGGTAGTAGTCGTTTTGATAAGGACTTGCCTCGCATGGGCCAGTAGGCCTTCTGCAGTGTTCCTCCATTCTTATGTTCTTATGTTAACTGGTCAAGGGCTTCACCCTCTCCCCCAGCCTTATGCGCCTCATCCACTATCTCGCTCCATAGACGACCACGCCCTCCTTCACGTCATTGATCATCACCTGCACCCTCCGATGTAGAAGCGGATGCCTCCGCCTCTGAGCCAGGAGCTCGTTGCCGCTTCCCACACGCCGCCGCTATGTGATCATATTCCCCATATAATCGGCATGTACGACTTTGCCCAGCGTACGAAACCGTGACCTGTGTCCTGAATTCCTGTAGGTACATGTAGGACGGTATGGGGTGTCGCAATGTCATTTTTAGGTTAAAAGTGCCTTCCGGTAGTCCTGCATAGGCACCCGTCACCCACGTACCATGCTGGGCCAAATGAACAGTCCCATATTCCTCAAAAACTTTTCTGATGTCTGTCTCATCAGCCTCAAAGGGGACATTATGCAGTTTGATCCAAGTATAATGCCTGGATACATCGATCATCCTCACACGAACAGCTGGTGTTGCATCAAGACTTACGTCCTGAAAATGGTTGACCAACGATTCATAGACTGTTGCTGGGAGCAGTTTCACAAAAAATCTATGTGCTCCGTTTAAGGCTACCCCGTACAACTCTCCAACCTGAATGCCATACGTGTCTCTGATGATTTTAGGTAGTAATACCTGGGCTGAAACTGGCGTTATTGCCCCTTGGAGAAGCTCAACGCCGAAAGTGTTGATCCTGCGTCTATGACTAAACGCCATGTTGACTAATGGTAGTTCTCCTGGTTTGACGGCAGAGGCGCGACAAGCACCACCTCACACCACTGCAGTTGGGCAACTGAGGAGTGTTTGAGCAGGAGGTCCACATGGCCCGAGAGCGATGAGGACAATGAATTCAAGGATTATTTGGATTAAATTAAGGGTTGGATGCGAAAAGTGGGTCATAATAAGTGTTAATGCACCGGGAGAAGAGAGAGAGAGAGAGAGAGAGAGAGAGAGAGAGAGAGAGAGAGAGAGAGAGAGAGAGAGAGAGAGAGAGAGATTGAGAGAGATTGAGAGATTGAGAGAGATTGAGAGAGAGAGAGAGAGATTGAGAGAGAGAGAGAGAGATTGAGAGAGAGAGAGATTGAGAGAGAGAGAGAGAGATTGAGAGAGAGAGAGATTGAGAGAGAGAGAGAGATTGAGAGAGAGAGAGAGATTGAGAGAGAGAGAGATTGAGAGAGAGAGAGATTGAGAGAGAGAGAGAGAGAGAGAGAGAGAGAGAGAGAGAGAGAGAGATTGAGAGATTTTGGGAGATGTGAGCATAACAGTGGTAAGGGACTTGAATTCAAAAGTAGGAAAAACGGTTTAAGAGGGCATGGTACATAGTCTGGAGTGCCAGAGGTGAATGATAATGAGAAGCTTTTGACTAAACTTAATAAAGAAAGAGGTTTGGAAATAGGTAATATTATTATTAACACACTGGCCGATTCCCACCAAGGCAGGGTGGCCCGAAAATGAAAAACTTTCACCATCATTCACTCCATCACTGTCTTGCCAGAAGGGTGCTTTACACTGCAGTTTTTAAACTGCAACATTAACACCCCTCCTTCAGAGTGCAGGCACTGTACTTCCCATCTCCAGGACTCAAGTCCGGCCTGCCGGTTTCCCTGAATCCCTTCATAAATGTTACTTTGCTCACACTCCAACAGCACGTCAAGTATTAAAAACCATTTGTCTCCATTCACTCCTATCAAACACGCTCACGCATGCTCGCTGGAAGTCCAAGCCCCTCGCACACAAAACCTCCTTTACCCCCTCCCTCCAACCTTTCCT
>NC_091322.1:22679703-22682203 GCF_038502225.1 Cherax quadricarinatus
CCCAAATTCTATTAATTATAAATGGATCTAATTTATATAAACCAAAGGAAATATTCATATTATTGTCAAAACTGCTTTTTATGAAACAAGATTCAATTATATTCCTGTCGACCATAGACTTGCTTGATACTACTTTCTCAACTTTTTGAAAATCAATTGGATGGTTAAAATCTCTTACATGAATAAATAGAGCATTGGAATCTTGTCCAGTTCTAATGCTATATTTATGTTGTTTTAATCTTAGTTCGAGATTTTTACCAGTTTGACCGTAATAAACTTTATCGCAAATTTTACAAGGAATCTTATAGACACATCCATCAGCATTTTGGGGGGAATTCTTTATCAAAAGTTTTTTTACTGTATCAAGATTTTTGAATACAACTTTAATATTAAGTCTTAAGAAGAGAAGGCATATCAACCAAGTTTTCATGGTAAGGGAGAACCAACATATTTTTAGTTGAATAAGGCTGGTTGTCCCTTTTTGGATTGTAAAAAGTATTTCTAGCAACTTTAAAAGATTTATCAATTACTTTTCTTGGGTATTTTAAATCATTACCTATTTCATAAATTTTGGATATTTCCTCATATATATATATATATATATATATATATATATATATATATATATATATATATATATATATATATATATATATATATATATATGCAATAAGATCACAGTAAACAGGTGATTTCAAAATATGCAAAACAACCACTCTGAAAGAATAGAGAAATTCCAAGCGCTTTCGTGGCTACTCACATTATCAAGGAACTATGAAAGTAAAGCATCCAAGGAAGCTATATAAGGGGTCTGGCCAGCACCTCACTATCAGATCCCACAACGGTTAAACATGTGACGCGCGCCGACCCAACTTGGATAGGTCCTTTGCACAACTCACCCACAAACTATTCTACCCAAGAAAATTTAAAAATTATTATTTGTCCAGTGTATTATTAAATTCTTCCCAAATTCTATTAATTATAAATGGATCTAATTTATATAAACCAAAGGAAATATTCATATTATTGTCAAAACTGCTTTTTATGAAACAAGATTCAACTATATTCCTGTCGACCATGGACTTGCTTGATACTACTTTCTCAACTTTTTGAAAATCAATTGGATGGTTAAAATCTCTTACATGAATAAATAGAGCATTGGAATCTTGTCCAGTTCTAATGCTATATTTATGTTGTTTTAATCTTAGTTCGAGATTTTTACCAGTTTGACCGTAATAAACTTTATCGCAAATTTTACAAGGAATCTTATAGACACATCCATCAGCATTTTGGGGGGAATTCTTTGTCAAAAGTTTTTTTTACTGTATCAAGATTTTTGAATACAACTTTAATATTAAAAGTCTTAAGAAGGGAAGGCATATCAACCAAGTTTTCATGGTAAGGGAGAACCAACATATTTTTAGTTGAATAAGGCTGGTTGTCCCTTTTTGGATTGTAAAAAGTGTTTCTAGCAACTTTAAAAGATTTATCAATTACATTTCTTGGGTATTTTAAATCATTACCTATTTCATAAATTTTGGATATTTCCTCATCTATGAACTCAGGACTACAAATTCGTAAAGCTCTCAAAAACATTGATGAGAAAACAGACAGTTTGACTCTATCTTGATGCGAGGAATAATAGTGGACATAGGAACAGTTATTTGTAGGTTTTCTGTAAATTTTAAATTTGAATTCATTATTACCCTTAATAATTAAAACATCTAGAAAAGGCAATGAGTTATTTTCTTCAAACTCAACAGTAAAGTTTATAGAATGGGCTAAGCTATTTAATTTTCCAAGGAAATGGTGTATATCTACATTTTTGGGCATAAGACACAAAATATCATCAACATATCTGAACCATTTAGCTCTATTAGGGAGGATTGTGTTAAGTAACCTTGTTTCAAAAAAATCCATGTATAGGTAACTAAGAACAGGTGAAAGAGGATTTCCCATTGCCATACCAAACTTCTGAGTGTAAAACTTGTCATTAAATACAAATTTTGCATCAACAATGCAAAGTTTAATAAGTTTAATGATAGTAGAGCTTTACAAATATTTAAAGCTCTCAAAAATATTGATGAGAATGCAGACAGTTTATCTCTAATAATAATAATAATAATAATAATAATAATAATAATAATAATAATAATAATAATAATGACAATAATAATAATATTATTATTATTATTATTATTATTATTATTATTTGAAATATTTATCATTTAACTTAATAATTATGATAAATTTTTGTATTTTAATTCATTATTACTATTAATTATTTATAATTTTTATCATTTAACTTAATAATAATAATAATAATAATAATAATAATAATAATAATAATAATAATAATAATAATAATAATAAATATGTATGTGGGTTCTCAGCTCGTCAGAACAATCAGAGCTTTAAGTCCAAGGAAGAGGAGGAAGCCGCCCTTATCTACAACTACCAGCCATTCTACACGGGAGCCACGTCAGGCTTCGAACAGTGT
>NC_091322.1:22687203-22714703 GCF_038502225.1 Cherax quadricarinatus
CCTCCCTCCTTAACCAATCACAACGTGAACCCCATAAAAATTTGTACACCCGTCTTAGTATCCCCGCAATCGCTGTCCCTGTAATTGGGAACACAGCTGCAACATACCAAACCTTACTATACAATAGAATGTTCACGACTATCACTCGCTGTATCAGAGTTAGGTGCTGGGGTCTCAGAACACCTAGACGCCCCACGATCCTTTCCAATAACCTATCTGAATTTTCCTCCCGCGCCGCAACCATGTCATCCCTATAAATAATACCACAAATCTTTAAAGACACCGCCCATTCTTTAACAACATTACATCTCCCCCCCACACCCCCCACCCAAGAACCCAACCCCATGCACCTTGACTTCGCACTATTTACCTGCATACCCGTGGCACTTCCAAATAATTGCACCACCTCGTCCAACACTCCCATTGACATCCCTGCACGAATGAGAACAGTGGTGTCGTCAACATATCCAATTAACCCCGGCCAGGCCCTCCCACCCCCCACACTTCCCTCACATGGCGTACATAAGCTACGGTCAACCATTCTATAAAAGGGGTCCTGGAAACACGCAAACAATATTTGGGACATGGGGCATCCCTGTCTAAGGCCTCTTCCCATTGCAATTTCCCTCCCCATACACCCATTAATCTGTATCCTCATTTTCGCCCCCTTGTACAACGTATTTACCCACTCGACTATTTCCTCCCCAAAACCCTGTCTCCTAAGTATAACCTGCAAAGCTCCCCTTTCCACTCTATCATATGCTCCCTGCCAGTCTAGAGCCAACAAAGCCGCCCCTCCACCCCCACCCTTAGCTTCCACAAAACTTCTCAGTATCCCATGTCCTTCAATCATCGACCTTCCCGGCAACCCGAACTGAGATTTTGACACCACCCTCTCCACTACACATTTGAACCTATTACCTAAAATTTTTGCAAACACCTTATAGTCTGCACACATCAGTGATATGGCTCGGTACTCCCGAAGGGTGGGCTGCCCCTTGACCTTCGGGACCAACACTACAACTGCAGTTTCCTGCTTCTCCCCCAACTTACCCTTCTCCTTCATACTATTAAATAACCTAACTATAAATTCCTTTATCAACGCCCAATGTTGTAAATAAAATTCTACCGGGAGACCATCAATACCGGGAGCTTTCCCCTTCCTCATTCCCCTTAACGCATTCTCTATTTCCTCTGCCGTAATCGTCCCACCTAAAGCCTTTCGATCACTATTTCCTAAATTACACGTCACATACGTACACACCTTGTCCAATGCCCCGTCACCCACCCCCCCACTGTTCCAGTACTTCTCGTACCAAGCCTCTGCATACGCACACATCCCCTTCGTGGTTCGTATCTCCTGCCCTACTCTATAATTCCCAACCATCTCCGTTACCTCTAAACATGGTATAGCCGTCAGCGCCTGCCTTTGCTTTTGTTGCCGCAAAACACACGCTGACGGCTTGTCGCCCCAAAGCACTTCCTCCACCCCTGCCTGCATCCTTACAGCTTGAAACCTTTCATTTTGCAACACCCTCAACCTCCCCTTTATTTCAGCTATTTCATCCATAGGAAAATTATTCCCACCCACCCCCCTCCCATAGCAACCTCTTAACCTATCCTCTAAATAGTTAGCCAGTCCATATTTTAAATTATTAATACGTTTTCCTTCTCTCACATAAAACTTTCTAATCCTTTCCTTTGCGACACTATCCCACCATGTCACAATGTCATCCACTCCCTGTTCTTCCACACTAAGCTCCCTCCATAGGACTGAAAACCCCTCCAACCCCTCCTCATCACCTAACACACTTATATTTAATTTCCAATAACTTCTATATATTTCCGCGAGCGTCCCCCACCCAACCTCCACCACCACTGCCCTATGATCTGACATTGTAGCCTCAACAGTACTGAAAGATTTCACGTCCACACCCTGAGAAAGGTACACTCTATCTAGTCTCGCAGCATAACCACTCCTAACAAACGTATATTCAGTCTCCCACACCGCTCCCCCAAAGGCATCACGTAACCTAACATCCCTTAATAAATCCCTAAGAGCCACAGACATATATCCAGCCCCTCTTGGGTCCACATCAGCCACCCTGATTACACTATTCCAGTCCCCACCAACTATCGCCACCTCTGGCAGTGCACTTAAGAAAAACACAAGATCCTCACACACAAAATCATTCTTTACCTTTATGTTATTTTCTGCCGGCGCATACACACTCACAAAAGACACACGCTTACCCATCCACCACCCATCCAAACGCAACACCCTCCCTCCCCCTCCTCCCTCGCTTCTCTGCAAAACAAACGGGCTCGTCTCCCTTATTAAAATTCCCACACCACCTTTTAGACGGGGAGATGGCAGGGTAACTACTCGAAATCCTGCCACCTCCAACACCCTACCCTCTTTGAAATTGTGCTCCTGCAGGAACACAACATCCACTCTAGATTTATTCAGAAAATTACGAAACCAATCTCTCTTCATACCGCTACATAACCCATTAACATTTACAGACATACACCTAAGGCCTATTAAAGTTTCCACCCCTGCTTCCTCTCATCACTCTTTACAACTCCAGAGCTTGAATTTACGTTTGACACCTTCAGAGTGCTCTCTTTCCCTCCCCCCTTCTTCCGGTGCCTCCTATCATGGCTACCACCACCTACACCACTACCTGCACACTTCACCTCAGTCTGTTTCCCAGGCCTTTGTGCAGGCGTAAGGACGTCATCAGAATCTGATGTAGCCGCCCTCTTTCTCGTGACAGTCATGTTACACATATCTTGGTCAGATGTTACCTCTCGATGAACCTCCACCTCCACCTGAGAATGGTTTAATGAGTCAATGGACGACTCCAAACCACCATCACGTCCCAAATTATCATGTCTCAGACTTTCTGGAAGCGACGATTCTCCGATGACACCACGCTCAGATGTAACGTCCCTCTCTGGTGGTGACAACGTCTTCAACACCTCCACCAATTCCTCCTCAATCTCAAGAATCTTCTCTTGTACTTGCTGCTCCTCCTTATCCACAGGAGACGACACCTGATCAGGCAGTTGGGGGCGGGACTCCAACTCACCACCAGTCCTGTGTGCCCGATCCACTATCTCGCTCCACAAAACACCACGCCCTCCATCCGATGTTTGTTCCTCAACTGCCACCTTTGAAGCAGGGGCTGCGACGTCCACCACAGGTCCAGGCACATGTCTTCGCTTGTCACAGGTCGCCGCTATGTGATCATACTCACCACATAGGCGGCATGTACGTCGTTGTCCTGGGTACATTACCATTACCTGCATCCTGAAATCTTGTAGGTACACATAGGATGGTATTTGGTGCCTCAAAGTCATTTTGAGGTTGAAAGAACCCTCTGGAAAACCAGCATTGGCTCCTGCCGCCCACGTACCATGTTGAGCACAATGCACCGTCCCATACTTCTCAAAAACTTTCCTTATATCTGCCTCGTCCGCCTCAAAGGGAACGTTGCGTAACTTGATCCACGTATAATACCGTGAAACATCTATCATTCTTACAGTGACAGCTGGTGTGACGTTAAGACTCACGTCCTGAAACCTGGTGATTAACGATTCATAAACCGTTGCTGATAGCAGTTTGACGAAAATTCGTTGTCCTCCGTTCAATGCTACACCATACAAGTCACTATCTTGTACTCCATAAGTCTCCCGTATGATCTTTGGCAATAAGACTTGCGCAGAACTGGTCGTTATTGTTCCTTTAAGTAGCTCGATGCCTACAGTATTTATCCTTCGTCTCAGACTAACCGCCATCTTGACGATCACAGTGCACCTAAGTTGTTAGCCGAGGTGTGACAGCACCACTTCACACCACTGCAGCCAGGTAACTGACAAGGGCGCTCGCCTACACACAGCAGAGGGGTGCAGAGCACTACCGCACACTACCGTGGTCAGGCAGCGAAATGCTATTCTCGAATTATGGTGGAAGCCACTCGAGATAGTTCTTCCGGCCATTGTTCCAAAAGCTCATCCTCTGGCAAATAACCATGCTGATCGAGTTCTTTCTTCTCCATTCTTCCATCGTACTACATGCCTTATTTACCAAGAGGACGCTTATTATAAAGAAGATATTACCAAGGACGCTTGCAAACTCCCTACTGCGACCTATTCTCGTATGGGGGGGGGGGGTGTTATATCTTCGAAATCGGTCATCCTGTGTTATTTAACTATTGTAAGAGAATATGTTCATCACTTAATATTATAGCGCGAAAGTCCCCGTTTATAGCTAAAATAGAGACTTTCGGCGTTATATTATTATCTGTTAATATATGAAAAATACCATGGTATTATTGTTATTATCACTATTATCATTATTATCACTATTATCACTATTATCACTATTATCGTTATTATCACTATTTTGTTATTATCACTATTATTTTAGTAATATTGTTAGGTAGGCTTTCTTGTGTATATAGAGTTTAAGTCTCGGAACTATCCGGTGAATTGTTCAATTGTTTATGTCCGGCTGGCTGACGTGGGTCAGCTGATCCAACCTGACGACACGTCAACAGACTGGCAAGTAGTCAGTCTGCTCCCTGCTCTAGCCCTGACAACTGATCGTATATTGGCTCTTACGGTGTACAGTTTGAATGGTTTTGAGAATTGGACTCAAGAGCTGACTCGCTTTGTTCCTCATTGCTTTGAAAGACTCTTTTGATATTTATATTCTTGGTCAGTTCAGTAATCCATAGAGATACTTTACGGCCAGATTCAAAGGTCTTGTTAAATCTTGTACCTTTTGTATTTTGAGTTTACAGTCTTGTTAAGACAAAGACGTAAATGTTATTGAAGACTTAAATACAGGAAGAATAATTAAACTTCCTTATTAATGTGACACTTCCATGATTTTGAACTAAATGTATATGGTAAATTTATTGTACAAAGTATTAAGTTACATTAACTACAAAGAGAAGATAAAGTATTGTATTTAAATGCTTTAATAAATTTGAATATTATTCTATGGAGTTTCCCAGTTAAAATTATTTCCCCTAGACTCTAAAATACCTTTAAGTAACTCGGATCCAAAAATCTTGTTGCGTAAGAAATAAATGGTAACAGGCCACATTCTGAAGTTCTTTAAAAAATTTCTTATTCGCAACAAATGGGGTACCCGTCCGGGAGCTCTGTTGTTCTAAGACATTGATCAAAAGAACAATATTAAAGTTATATACTGGGAATTTATCTTTAGTTAATTTCAAAATCTTGATCATGGAAGATCACATTAAAGAGTTATTTGAAGATTTAACATTGTCAAAGCTGGACTCCTTGAAACTTCAAACGTGCCGGCAGATAGCCCGTAAATTGGGAGTGCCATACGATAGATATTACACAGCCAATACCGTAAGGGCAATAATTAGAAACAAATTGTTTCCAGGGGCCTCTAACCATCATGTAGCAGGAGATTCTGACTCTGAAAGTTTAGTTTCTCAAGTAAGCTACCAGTCGAGAATCGAAGTATTAGAAGAACAATTTCAAAGAGTTGATCTTGAAATTGAATCAGATAGATTAGGTCCCGCTTTGGCCTCTAGTAAAGTAGATGAAGTATTGCAGGGTGCAGCCGCTGTTCGGCATTCGCCCGTTTCTGAAGGAATTCCTATTAATGGTCAGCCTGGCCCTCACCAAGGTGCACGTCCAAAGGAATATCCACATACCGCCAGTTCAATTCCCTCATTTTCGATACCATCAGGGCATATTTCTCAAAGTCAATTTGAGAAATTAGAGAGACTATTTATTTTACAGACTGCTCAAATTGAGGCTCAGCGTAAATTAAATGAAGAAGACTTTCAAAGGGAAACGCTCCGCTATATAAGACAACAAGGAAATGCGAGTGAAAGATGTACTGAATCCTCAAATGATTCTTTCAATATACAAAAAGCTGCATCTATGGTTCCAAGATTTAATGATGGAGATTTAGATACTTATTTTGAAGTCTTTGAGAATCAAGCACGTGCTATGAGCTGGCCCCGACAACACTGGGCAACCTTATTACATACTTCGTTGACTGGTAAAGCTCAAAGTTGTACGGCTACGTTACCTTTTGAGAAATATGTGGATTATGATTCCGTTAAGAAGGCTATCCTAGAGGCTTATTATCTCCTCCCAGTAAGTTATCAAAAAACCTTTAGAACATTAAAACGCCAGCCAACTCAGTCGTATGTAGATTTTGCACGTGAAAAGAAAATCGCTTTTGAGAGATGGTGTAGAGCTTCTAACTGTAAATCTATGGAAAGTCTTTCCCAATTGATCCTGCATGAGGATTTCTATAATAATTTACCAGAAGACTTGCATAGGTATTTGATTAGTTGCCCCATAGTAAATATACTAGAAACAGCCTCGCTCGCCTATAATTATGAAATATCTCAACAATTGATTGGCGAAACAAAAAGTAAGGAAACAGTGACTAAATATGCCCCTAAGAAAGGACGATCCAATCTTAGAGATGCGTCGCATACAGAATCCTTACCCGACCTCCTATGATGCCTCCACGCCCATTAATAATAAATTTAGATCTAACTCTAGGAAAAGTTCAAAACCACTAAAGCATAACAGTGAGTTGTACTGCACTTATTGTAATAAGAAAGGGCATTTAAGGAAACACTGTTATTGGCTAGAGAGGGATACCAGGAACGAGCGACTTCGTTTCCCAACTCAGGTAATATCTTCATCGACAACTCAAAAGAAACTGAACCCTAGTACCGAACAAGGTTCACAAGAACGAATCAGTAGTCATTCTAGATGACCCAATACTAGAGCTGTTTCAGAAAAAGATATTCACTCAGCTATGAGTCCCTACTTTGCTAAAGTGAAAGTTGGAATAGACGAGATTCAGTTAGTTGAAATTAATTCCTTCCGTGATACTGGAAGTTATTTAACATTGTTGAAGCAGGACATACTTCCCGTAAGTGATATGACTCGCACAAAGCTAGATGTCTTATTAGAAGCCTATGGAGGCGCCATTATAAGAGTGCCTCTTCACAGGATATACATCCAAACACCAACCTATACTGGCTTTGTGTCGGTAGGTATATCCAGTGAAACTTTTCCTATTCAGGGCGTTGACTTACTCATAGGCAATGATCTAGACTATCCGGGTATAAGCCGAGAGCCTCTAGTTATTGATAATTCTACTGACATTAACTATGCCATAGAAGCTCGAAAAGAGGCTCCTACCTTATTTCCTCTCAATGTTATAACTAGAGCAATGTCTAGAGCGCCTCAAAATCCTTTGTCAACTGAAGTCCTAAGTGAATTCGAAGATTTAGGTCTCGATTTATTGTTCAGCAGATCCTTACAACCCGGATCTTCAAATCTGAAATATTCTATGATCGGCCCTATTCAAGATTCTGATATTAAAATGCTATCGAAAGAAGATTTAATAAGGGATCAGTTCCTTGATCCATCCCTAGAGAAAATACGAGAGATAGCTATTACAGCAGACGACGCCCAAGACATGGACCATTGTTACTATCTTGCTAATGGTATATTAATGAGAAAAGAAAAGTCTCTTTTGTCTTCCGACGATCATCTGTCTACCAGCAAACATCTAGTAGTGCTACCTAGCACCTTTAGAGAATTGGCTATTAGTTTCGCCCACCATAGTCCCATGGGAGGACATTTGGGAGTAAAGAAAACGCTGGGCAAAATAGCCAAGCATTTTCATTGGCCCAGAATGAAGGAGACTGTGGAAAGCTATCTAAAAGGTTGTCAAGTCTGCCAAGTGACCGGCAAACCTTCGCACACACCTCCACCAGTTCCCCTCATTCCGATTCCCATCAGTGGTGAGCCCTTTTCACGCCTGATAATAGATTGTGTTGGTCCGTTACCCAAGACTAAACAAGGGAATCAATATCTGTTTACAATTATGGATGTCGTTACTCGATATCCAGAGGCTATCCCTTTGAGAAAAATTAATTCTCGCATCATTGTTCGAGCTTTGCAAAAAATTTTCTCACAGGTGGGGATTCCCTGAATAATTCAATCCGATCAAGGTTCAAATTTTACCTCTAAGATGTTTCGCGATGCCTTATCTCGCCTCGGAATTAAGTCCGTATTTTCTGTTGCTTATCACCCTCAGTCGCAAGGAGCCCTCGAACGATTTCATCAAACATTAAAATCAATGTTGAGAGCGTACTGCGAGCAGTTTTCCAGAGATTGGGACGAAGGAATACCATTCCTCTTGTTCGCCTTAAGGGAAAGCGAACAAGAAAGCGCTGGGTTCAGTCCATTTGAATTGATTTACAGACACCAAGTACGCGGCCCCCTCACCGTACTAAAAGATTCATGGACCGGAAAATCCGAACCCTCGCTTAAAACAACTCCAACTCTAATGCAAAAGCGTTTGTCACAACTGAGGGGATTAGCCTCAAAAAACTTAGCTAAGGCCCAATCCAAGATGAAGCATTGTTATGACAAACACACACGCTCTCGTTTCTTCAAACCAGGTGACAGTGTGATGGCACAGAAATTCTTACCTGGACACGCTCTGCAACCTAGATACGAAGGTCCTTTTGAAGTGACTGAGCGGCTCAATGAGGTGAATTATGTACTACAAACTCCAGGAAAGAGAAAAGCAAAACGTACTTATCACATAAACTAACTTAAGGCTTGCCACCCTAGTATCGTACCAGTTTCGACAGTTCTTCCTTTAGCTGAAACTGAAAATGGAAGTCTGCCCAGCATCTCTAAAGCGATAGAAGTACGTTTAAAAAATTCAGAGACATTGCAATCTCTTGATACCTTTCTTATGGACCTTGATTTGAAGAAAGCCAAATATATCAAAGACTTGATATTACGTTGAGGTTTTATTCGATGACGTCCCTAGGTATTGTACATTGGGAATTCATGGACATAAATGTACAAGGAGCAAAGCCTTGCAAACAGTCACCTTATAGGGCAAGTCCACTCAAACAAGAAACATTAAACAAAGAAGTAGAATTTTTGTTGTCCCATGGACTCATAGAACGGAGTAAAAGTCCGTGGGCCTCGCCCTGTATATTAGTTCCCAAGCCTGATGGAACTTCTAGAATGTGCACTGATTATCGTAAGGTTAATGCTCTCACGGTACCAGATGGTTTCCCACTACCCCGTATTGATGATCTAATAGACAGAGTATCAGGAGCCGCCTATGTCACCCGCCTGGATTTATTAAGGGGCTATTACTAAGTGCCGCTTACCCAGCGAGCCCAAGAAATATCCGCATTTACTATACAAGGAGGATTATTCAATTATCGTGTTATGCCCTTCGGGTTGTGTAACGCGGCCTCTACCTTTCAGCGCCTGATGAACCTGCTGACCAATGATTTAGAAGGAGTGGATGCATATCTAGATGATCTTGTTATATATAGCACTGAGTGGGAGCAACATTTAATTCGCCTGGAAACCTTATTTAAGAAGTTAGAAAAGTACAACTTCACCATAAATTTAGCCAAGTGTCAGTTTGGACAAGCCAAGATTAAATACCTCGGTTTTTGTATAGGTCAGGGTGAGGTACGTCCTGTTGATGTAAAAGTTAGGGCCATTGCCGAGTTTCCTATCCCTCAAGATAGAAAGTCTATACAGAGGTTCCTTGGAATGACTGGTTATTATCGACGTTTCTGTCCTAATTTTTCTCAGGTTGCATCTCCTCTTACTGAGTTAACCAGTAGTAAGATGAAGTTTTGCTGGACGAAAGATTGTGAGATAGCTTTTAATCGGTTGAAGCGGTTGCTTTCTTCATCACCCATATTGAAAAGTCCTGACTTTAATCAACCCTTCTATTTGCACATCGATGCCAACGGTTATGCTGTGGGGGCGGTGTTACTTCAGAAATCCCCCTCTACTGATATTTTGCATCCTATATCTTATTTTTCTTCAAAGTTGAAACGTCACCAAAAGAATTACGCCACTGTAGAGAAAGAAGCTCTTGCCCTAGTAATATCTTTGGAACATTTTGACATTTATCTGGGAACCTCCCCCCATAAAATTATGGTATTTTCTGATCACAACCCTTTAATTTATATTAATTCTATGAAATCAAAGAATACCCGGATCCTCAGGTGGGCTCTGAGAATCCAACCTTATCTGATTAGTATTCAACACTTAAGTGGATCCCTTAACATAATTGCTGATGCCCTTTCTCGCCCCTGAAAAAAAAAATTGTATACCTTAAAATGTAAGCATTTAAATACAATACTTTATCTTCTCTTTGTAGTTAATGTAACTTAATACTTTGTACAATAAATTTACCATATACATTTAGTTCAAAATCATGGAAATGTCACATTAATAAGGAAGTTTAATTATTCTTCCTGTATTTAAGTCTTCAATAACATTTACGTCTTTGTCTTAACAAGACTGTAAACTCAAAATACGAAAGGTACAAGATTTAACAAGACCTTTGAATCTGGCCGTAAAGTATCTCTATGGATTACTGAACTGACCAAGAATATAAATATCAAAAGAGTCTTTCAAAGCAATGAGGAATAAAGTGAGTCAGCTCTTGAGTCCAATTCTCAAAACCATTCAAACTGTACACCGTAAGAGCCAATATACGATCAGTTGTCAGGCCTAGAGCAGGGTCCAGACTGACTACTTGCCAGTCTGTTGACGTGTCGTCAGGTTGGATCAGCTGACCCACGTCAGCCAGCCGGACATAAACAATTGAACAATTCACCGGATAGTTCCGAGACTTAAACTCTATATACACAAGAAATCCTACCTAACAATAATACTAAACTAATAGTGATAATAACAAAATAGTGATAACGATAATAGTGATAATAGTGATAATAGTGATAATAGTGATAATGGTGATAATAGTGATAATAGTGATAATAATGATAATAGTGATAATAACGATAATACCATGGTATTTTTCATATATTAACAGATAATAATATAACGCAGAACTGCTAAATGCCTCAAATGATGTAGTGGAAGTTTTAGCAGTAAAGGTCGAGAACCAAAACCTAGTCATTGTGGTAGTCTACAAGCCTCTGGATGCAACATTCCAGCAATTCCAGGAACAGCTGTTAAAAATTGACCACTGTCTGGAAAATCTTCCAGCTCCTGCACCCAACATCTTGCTCCTGGGGGATTTCAACTTAAGTCACCTAAAATGGAGGAATATAGCAAATAATATTGTTGCAGTAATAACACCAGGAGGCAGCTCTGATGAAAACTCACACTCACACGAGCTTTTAAATCTCTGCACAAAATTCAATTTAAACCAGCAAATAATAGAGCCTACTAGACTGGAGAATACACTAGACCTCATCTTCACTAACAATGATGATCTGATAAGAAATGTCACCATATCAAAAACAATATACTCAGATCACAACATAATTGAGGTTCAGTCATGTATGCGCGGAGCCCCAGACCGACATAATGAGATTAGTCACGAGGGAGCATTCACCAAATTCAACTTCAATAACAAAAACATAAAGTGGGACCAAGTAAACCAAGTCCTAACCGATATAAGCTGGGAAGATATACTAAGCAACACAGACCCCAACTTATGCCTAGAACAGATTAACTCGGTGGCACTCGATGTATGCACAAGGCTTATTCCTCTAAGAAAAGGAGGAGTAGATGTAAAACAGAAAGAGACAGGCGCTCCCTTTACAGGCGACGGAAAAGAATAACAGAGCGGCTAAAAGAGGTCAATATATCTGAAATGCGTAGGGAGACACTGGTAAGAGAAATAGCAAGCATCGAACTTAAGCTAAAAGAATCCTTTAGGAGTCAGGAATCGCGGGAAGAACTAAAAGCCATAAATGAAATCGAAAGAAACCCAAAGTATTTCTTCTCCTATGCCAAATCAAAATCGAGAACAACGTCCAGTATTGGGCCCCTACTTAAACAAGATGGGTCCTACACAGATGACAGCAAGGAAATGAGTGAGCTACTCAAGTCCCAATATGACTCAGTTTTTAGCAAGCCGCTAACCAGACTGAGAGTCGAAGATCAAAATTAATTTTTTATGAGAGAGCCACAAAATTTGATTAACACAAGCCTATCGGATGTTATCCTGACGCCAAATGACTTTGAACAGGCGATAAATGACATGCCCATGCACTCTGCCCCAGGGCCAGACTCATGGAACTCTGTGTTCATCAAAAACTGCAAGAAGCCTCTATCACGAGCCTTTTCCATCCTATGGAGAGGGAGCATGGACACGGGGGTCGTCCCACAGTTACTAAAAACAACAGACATAGCCCCACTCCACAAAGGGGGCAGTAAAGCAACAGCAAAGAACTACAGACCAATAGCACTAACATCCCATATCATAAAAATCTTTGAAAGGGTCCTAAGAAACAAGATCACCACCCATCTAGAAACCCATCAGTTACACAACCCAGGGCAACATGGGTTTAGAACAGGTCGCTCCTGTCTGTCTCAACTATTGGATCACTACGACAAGGTCCTAAATGCACTAGAAGACAAAAAGAATGCAGATGTAATATATACAGACTTTGCAAAAGCCTTCGACAAGTGTGACCATGGCGTAATAGCGCACAAAATGCGTGCTAAAGGAATAACAGGAAAAGTCGGTCGATGGATCTATAATTTCCTCACTAACAGAACACAGAGAGTAGTCGTCAACAGAGTAAAGTCCGAGGCAGCTACGGTGAAAAGCTCTGTTCCACAAGGCACAGTACTCGCTCCCATCTTGTTCCTCATCCTCATATCCGACATAGACAAGGATGTCAGCCACAGCACCGATGAATCTTCCTTTGACAGCAAATGACATCAACCAAACACTGCCAATATGAATCGATGCATGTAAACAGAAATTAAATCTTCATCAGAGTCAAAATTCCATTGATCTCACCTTCAAGGACCATAACATTGTATCAATCGCATTTGCTAGAAAAATGACAGGATGGATAATGAGAACCTTCAAAACTAGGGAGGCCAAGCCCATGATGACACTCTTCAGGTCACTTGTTCTATCTAGGCTGGAATATTGCTGCACTCTAACAGCACCTTTCAAGGCAGGTGAAATTGCCGACCTAGAAAATGTACAGAGAACCTTCACGGCGCACATAACGGAGATAAAACACCTCAATTATTGGGAGCGCTTCCATTAGGCCTGAGTGGTTGAGGGGAGAGGACGTGTGTGTGTAGAGGGAAGTCCTAGGCCTTTATATCAGAACTGCTTATCTCACCCGACTGATAACTCATCATGCAACAAATATCGTTGGAGCGCAGCTGAATTGCTGCTGGAACTCTTATGTGTGAACTGTGACTAGTGACATACCTAGTGAAACACCTCGATTTGGAACTCAGGCATTCGCCTCTATTTACTTATGGTCCAGAGGCGGTTTTTGCCAGACCACATAAATGCTTGAGTGCCCGTGTCAGTCCTCTGTGCCGCACTCCACTCACCTTACGAATAAGTCTCCTGTGTGCCTACCTGCCTGCTACAAGCAAATATCCTAGTGGTTGTGTTAAGTGCTGCAGATTTGTTGTAACTATTTGCACGAGTGGATTTCACTGACTTAGGACATTGTGCTACCATCAGTACCTACGTAGGCTTAAAATGAGTGAGGAATGTCTGGCCTGCTGGGTGACCTTGAAAATGGCACTATAAGACTCGCATGCCACTTACACCCATACTGCGTGTGTCCAGTGAGGTGAATGTCCCTTCCTCGACTTTCCTATTCACCGGTATCCCTTAGCTCGTCGCCTCCATGGTTTATATGGATTATCTACATATGAGATAAGGGCGAGTTTAACCGATCCAGGCTAAACAGCTTTTTAACTGTAACAAGCCAGAGGTTCATCTATAAACATATTAAGTTTGTGCTGATTTATTTGTCCACAGAGTGAAAATTTGTCTGTCATTCCTAGACACGTGTGCTAGCTGTGTTAAGTGCTGCGGGTTTGGAGTAATTAACGAGTAGTGCAATATTGGTAACTCTCGAGACGACTGTGGCCCCGTGAATGACCTTGAAAATCGCACTGCGACCCGCAGGCCACTACACCCACATTGCCTGTGTCTAGCGAGGTGAATATCCCTTCCTTGTCCCTTCTATTCACCGGTATCCTTTAGCCCATCGCCAGTGTGAAACTCCTGTCAGCTATGAGTATAGCTGATGGTGTTGACGTAGATGATGGTGAAGGCAGATTTGAAACATATTTTAGTAAACAGGCTCGGAAAAAAGAACGAGGCTTCCAGAGAAAGCTTGCTGAAAGCAATACAGTGGGCGCACACCCTCCCAAAGCTGTCAGGTTAGATTTCCCTGACAACACTGATCAAGAGACCAAGTTTAACTGGTTTTTCGAAGCTAGTGTAAACAATCATGAGAAAACGATCAAGTTTGTCCGCGATGAGGATAACTACGTCTTTGTGCCTAATGATTCAGCATTTATAGACAAACTTCTCACTCACGAATATGCCAACATCAAACTCCGAGCTGCCCCACCAAGGGCACCTAAAGTGCTTATTGTCATCTACAACGTCAACAAGCACTTGAATCCTCAATATCTGGCGTCAGAGCAAGTTGCAAGCCCTCGTCGACTTTCCAACGGTCTGATATTAGCTGAGTGGACTGGCCAGGGGACTCTGCCACGCTATATTCACTCCCGTGCAGCCCTCAACAGACGCTATTACATTGCATTGTACAGACCTCCTCAACGTCGATGTTATAAGTGTCAACGCTGGGGCCACATCGCCAGGAAATGCCCATCTAAGTCACACTGGTGTGCAGTGTGTGCCAATGCTCATCCTTCTGAACGGTGTTATGCTATGATCAAACAGCAACAGACTGTTGCTAAACAATGTATCAATTGTAAGACCTCAGGAGTCACAGCAGCTCATGCTGACTGCAGTGTGAGGGCTGATCGCATCGCAGCCAACCGCACTTCACCCTGTACCCCTCATAATGGCCCCCCAGGACTACCAGGTACCTCGGGTCTGAATACTGGCTCATGCCTGCCCTCAGACAATGGGGTTGAGCACCTCACCTGGGGAGCACGTCAACAGACCTCCATCACGTCGGCTGTCAATACCAGCCTAGCTGAGTCAGCTGACAGTCAGCCAAATAGCTCAGCTGACCGGGACTTCACGTCTCCAGATGTTCCAAGTCTTGCTCCTGTGGTATACAACCTGATGTCGCGCATAAAAATACTGGAAACACAACAATTTCTCCTGAAACAACAACTTGAACAACACAAGGAAAGATGTGTAGAGTGTACCAATAACAAGATTGTCACAATTTGTGAAAGCAAGTGTAAGGCTGCTGAACAAGGTGGTGGTGGTGTTCTTAATCACAGTAATGACGAATATAATACTTGTGTTGATAACTGTAGTGAGCATCATAACGAAGGCTATGGTGTCAATGATGTTAGTAATAGTGATGACCGTAATATAAGTGGTGGTGAAGAGTGTGATGAGGGCAATGGTGTCTATAATGTTAGTAATAGTGATGAGCATAATTTAAGTGGTGGTGAAGAGTGTGATGAGAGCGGTGGTGTCTATAATGTTAGTAATAGTGATGAGCATAATTTAAGTGGTGGTGAAGAGTGTGATGAGAGCGGTGGTGTCTATAATGTTAGTAATAGTGATGAGCATAATATAAGTGGTGGTGCAGAGTGTGATGAGGTTAGTCACATAGACATTAATGTTGAATACAATACTGTTGACAAATGTAATGAACACAATGTTGGTAGTGGCGCTGGTGATGACAGTTGTAGTGTTGCGTGTAATGTTAGTGGAGGAGGGAATGTGAGTGGTGGTGTCACCTATCATACATTCACACATAAACAGCGTCATGCTCTGGGTTTACGAAGACTCCCACGAGGCCTTACAACTGGAGGTGCACTTACAAAACTCATGGACAAGGGTAGCACTGTTGACATTGATAAGGTCTGCTATTTATATGAACAATTTTTTCATTATGCTGAGAAACTCAACAAGATCCCAGGACTACTATAATGGATCAAAACTCGTATAAACTTTCTATATTAAGCTGGAATATTGCATCACTTAGAAAAAGACTTCCTGAACTTCATCATAAAGTAACCACCGAACCCATTGATGTTGTGTGTCTACAAGAGTGCAGAGTCCCTGAAAAATCCCAACCCCCTAAATTACCATCATTTGTTGCATATAACCTCAAATCTACTAACTCTTGTGTTCTATATATTAAAAAATCACTTCCCCATCAACTTCTTGCACATAAGAAAACAGAGGGGCTACAATATCACGGTGTTAGGATTTATATAGGGAACTCTGCTCTCAACATATTTAACTTGTATGCTCCTGCTGATAAATTTAATTACTTGGAGCTCCCAACTTGTGCTCATTCTGAGCCTACTCTTATTATTGGCGATTACAATGCGAGACACAAAAGCATTGGAAACTCACAGTTTGGTAATCGTAATGGCAATCAACTGTTGTCACTCTTAAACAGTCATGATAATGTCCAAATTGTAGGTGACCTTGAACCCACACATATCTATGGAGGCGTCCTTGATCTGTGCCTGGGCTTCAACATTACTTCTGCCAGCTGTGAGTCTTCCATTGTAACAGATATAGCGTCTGATCATTTCCCTAGGCTAACCTCTCTAGATATTGGTAATACTATCCTTCCTGGTGGGATATTCAAACGGAAACGTTTTAATGTTCCCACAGATCAGCATGATGACTTTGTTGCACATGTGACTGACTGGTATAATTCCTATGAGTGTTCCTCTGTAGAGACCTTTAACAATGATCTTGTGAGCAGTATTCAGAACTACTTAGAGCCGCCACTGCAACCTCTTGGTACTCTAAACCCAACAAACTTCCATAATAATCATACCTCCTTCAAAAACCATACTTATTACAATGATTCTAAACTTCGTACACTGAAACGTACTGCTCGCAGACTAGGCCTAGCCTATAGAAAACATCGTACCCCTGGAATGCTGAGGCTCTTCCAAACTGCCCTTGCTGCTGCCAGAGAGCGTATGACAGAGCTGCGGCAAACCGACTGGGAAAAATTTGTCAACGGTCTTAATGCTCACACCCCACTTAGCCGGGCATGGAGGGACATAAATAGAATTAAGGGTAAACGAACTGGGCAGATCGCGCACCCTCATCCCTTGCATAGGGCGAATGAGTTAGTCAGTGCTTGGGCTGCTACATCTAGCTATGACAATCTTCCCAGTACCACACAGGCAAAATTAAATGATAAATATGATGCAAGGGAGAGACTTGTTTGCTTTATGCTCAGTAAGGCAGATGATTGCAACATTCCTTTCACTAATTATGAACTTGATGCAGCGCTAACTAAGGGCAACTCCACGTCGCCTGGTGAGGATGGTATTACTTACAACATACTCAGATTGCTGTGTCGAGTACCAGGTAATCCATTACTTGAATTATATAACATGAGCTATGTAACTGGGGAGCTCCCTCAATCTTGGACCAACAGCCTCATCATTCCAATTCCTAAGCCCAATCAACAAAATGCATTTCGCCCAATATCTCTTACTAGCTGCTTGTGTAAAACATTTGAGAGAATGATTCTTAATCGTCTCATGTACAGAATCAAACAATTTTTGTCTCCCCGGTTACATGGTTTCATGCATGGAAGGAGCGTGCATCATTGCATAGCCACCTTTCTCACCCTGCACACTGACAGCTCCTACACTACCTTCCTTGACCTTAAATCCGCTTTCGATGTAGCCAACCGACATGTAATAATTAGTGAACTTGCCAGAATGGATGTTGGAGGATGGCTTCTCCGCTGGATTAAAGGCTACCTGTCCAACAGAAAATCGTCTGTGTTGTTCCAGGGACATAGAAGTGTAACTAAAGACTTTGAATTAGGAACCCCACAGGGAGGTGTGCTCAGTCCCACACTGTTCAATATTCTAATTAATGCATTACTTAATGCTATGCCTAGTCAGCCCCATAATTATGTGATTAGTTTTGCTGATGATATAATGATTCACACCACCGGATTCTCCAACACCCAAAACATTCTTAATCATGTACTAGCCTCGTGTCAGGACCTGGGGTTGATAATCTCTACTGATAAAACAAAGATACTCAATAGGCGTCCTCCTCGACAGAGAGGCACAGTTCGTCAGATCCAATTGCATGATGGGTCTCTTCTAGAATATGTAAGCAGATACAGGTATCTAGGCTTTGAGGTTCCACTACTTGGACCTGTTGTAACAAGACTTTGTCGCCAATACAAAGAACGACTAAGAGCACTTAGAGTTGTGGCAGGGCTTCACCCCAGGTATGGTGCTAATGTTAAAATTGTGAAAATGATGTATCTTGCTTATATTAGATCATTGGTTGATTATGCTGCGCCACTACTTGCTCTTGTGTCTGACTGGAAGCTTGGAGGGCTGGAAAAACTGCAGAACGAAGCAATGAGGATCATCCTAGGATGCCCTCGTACTGCCAAAATTTTAAATATGCAAAAAGAACTTGATATTCCAAGCATCAGAGATCGTGTTACTGAAAGAAATATCCTAATTGGGGTTAATATGCTCAGGCAAGCTCATTCAAACCCCTGCACAGAAGCCCTCCAAACTTTCCTCAGCACTGGTGAACACTCCTCCAGATGGATCGAAAAGACTGGAACCGACCTCCGCATGAATCAGATACATGATCTATGTCAAGTAAGGCAACAGCGGCACTTCTCCGCTCCATGGAATATTACCCCATTCCAAACTACCATTCCTCCATTTCCCCCCAAACTACTTCTTAAATCACAACCAAAACTTCGCCTTGAAGCCAAACATGAGGCCTTAAGCTGTATTGATAACTTAGTCACACAGCACACACTCTCGCAAATTATTTACGTTGATGGTTCTGTTCACCAATCCACTGGTGCAGCTGGTAGTGCTGCTGTTGTCGTACAGAGTGATGGCTCTCTTAAAGAAATTGGAGCACGCATCAATAATTGGGCCTCTACCCTTCAGACAGAACTGTTTGCCATACTCCTTGCACTGAAATGCATCTATGTATCAAAGATTGACAGTTTAATTGTAACTGATTCTCTGTCATCCATAAATGCTCTCAACTCATTAAGCATAAATTGTGGCATGCTTGTGTCAGAAGCCAGACACAGGTATGGTAGGATTGTGGACAGTGGAGTCAGAGTGCACATGCTGTGGATTCCATCTCACATTGGTCTTCAGATGCATGATAGAACTGATAAATTGGCTAAGCTGTATGCTTTCAAAGAGGGAGTAGATTACAATCTTGGCTTGTCAGGTAGTAGTTTGAGAACAATAATACGAAAAGAACTTCAGCTGAATTTTATGGACTTAAGGCTCAGGGAGATTGACACCAGTGAGTCCATCTATCATCATTCTATCATGCAGGAGGAGCCACATGTCTATGGTGCATCCAACAAAATAAGCAGACTCTTGGATGTCACTACCGCCCGGCTCCGGCTGGGTTACAAGTATCTTTGGCAGGTTAAATCACCACCACCAGATGTAGACCAAACGAAATGTAAACTTTGCCAGATGGATTATTGTCACACCTTGCGTCATTATGTACTGGAGTGCGATAAAATTAATGAATTTAGAAACAACTCACTCAGAAGTGTTCAAGAAATGGCTAAGTATTTTATCCACAGTGGTATATTACAGACCATTCTGGAGAAATACCCTGACTTTGCTAGCTGTAAATAAAGCATTACCACATATGTGCATGTGTGTGTGTGTGTGTGTGTGTGTGTGTGTGTGTGTGTGTGTGTGTGTGTGTGTGTGTGTGTGTGTGTGTGTGTGTGTGTGTGTGTGTGTGTGTGTGTGTGTGTGTGTGTGTGTGTGTGTGTGTGTGTGTGTGTGTGTGTGTGTGTGTGTGTGTGTGTGTGTGTGTGTGTGTGAGTATGAGTGTGTGTGTGTGTGTGTGTGTGTGTGTATGAGTGTGTGTGTGTGTATGAGTGTGTGTGTGTGTAAGTGTGTGTGCGTGTGTGTGTATGAGTTTGTGTGTGTGTGTGTGTGTGTGTTTGTGTGTGTGTGTATGAATTTGTATGTGTGTGTGTGAGAGAGAGAGAGACTCAGCAATCAACATTTGCACCAATAACTCACTACAGTTGTGACCGGGTGTGGAAGTGTGAATTGCTCATTACTCTAAAATTTGTTCATGATTGCAGCCATGTATAAACGTAAGTAACCATTCTTACAGTATTCATTACCTTTGTAACTTGTGAGTTCATTACCTTTGTAACTTGTGAGTTCATTACCTTGTACCTAGTTCAGCCATCAAAACTTTGGAGCCCGGTCCCTGGACCCATTGTGTACCTCTGTAATCTGTAAATACCTTTGTAACTTGTCATGATTGTGACTAGACCTACCTGGAGTTCATTACCTTTGTAAATTGTGAGTTCATTACCTTTGTAAATTGTGAATTCATTGCCTCTGTAACTTGCTCAGCTATCAAAACTTTGAGGCCCAGTCCCTGGACCAATTATGTACCTCTGTAATCTTTTGACTACCGCCCACAGGATGGGTATGGGGTGCATAATAAACATATTAAACTAACTGGGAGCGCTTGAAGTTCCTGAACCTGTATTCCCTGGAACGCAGGAGGGAGAGATACATGATTATATACACCTGGAAAATCCTAGAGGGACTAGTACCGAACTTGCACACGAAAATCACTCACTACGAAAGCAAAAGACTTGGCAGACGATGCACCATCCCCCCAATGAAAAGCAGGGGTGTCACTAGCACGTTAAGAGACCATACAATAAGTGTCAGGGGCCCGAGACTGTTCAACTGCCTCCCAGCACACATAAGGGGGATTACCAACAGACCCCTGGCAGTCTTCAAGCTGGCACTGGACAAGCACCTAAAGTCAGTTTCGGATCAGCCGGGCTGTGGCTCGTACGTTGGTTTGCGTGCAGCCAGCAGCAACAGCCTGGTTGATCAGGCTCTGATCCACCAGGAGGCCTGGTCACAGACCGGGCCGCGGGGGCGTTGACCCCCGGAACTCTCTCCAGGTAAACTCCAGGTAATGTAAGAATTAATAATTTTGTTCCAAAAAACCTTGGAAAACTTGCCTAACCTTATTATAACAAGCGCAATTTAATTTAGCCTAATCCAGCTAAATATTTTTTAGATAAATTTACGATAATTTAATAATAAGCAAACACACTGAAATATATTTTTTACGCTAGTTTCAGAAAGATTTTTGCGAAAATATTGCATACACAATTTTTCGCTCGCCTTATTTGGAAAGAAGAGCATTGCTATTTAAGCCAAAATCGCAAGTTTTACCTATGTATATATATATATATAACTGTACCCACGCAACAAGTGGTATTGATCAATAACAACACTGCACTAGCCAAGGAGTCGAACCCATGCTGTTTTGGCCCGCCTCATTTTTAGAGAAACGCATGACGCTTTAGACCACTAGACCACACAATCCTTAATGAAAACAGAGTTCCACGAGTCTGGGTCCGGCGCTGAGTGCATGGGCATGTTGTCAATGGCTTTTTCGAAATCTATCGGAGTTAGGGTAATGTCGGAAATCTGGCATACATTTATGGAGTTTTGAGGCTCATTCATGAAGAAATCATTTGGGTCGTCGATCCTCAGACCGATTAGTGGTTCACTAAACACAGAGTCGTACTTGGATTTCAATATTTCACTCATTTCCTTGTTGTCATCTGTTTAAGTCCCATCCTGTCTGAGTAAGGGCCCGATACTAGATGTGGTATTTGCCTTGTTTTTAGCATATGAAAAGAAATATTTTGAATTTCTTTCAATTTCACTAATAGCTTTAAGCTCCTCCTGTCTCTCCTGGTTCCTGTAAGAGTCATTTAACTTAAGTTCGATAGTTTCCACTTCCCTGGTCAGCGCCTCCTTTCGTGTATCAGATATTTTAGCACTCCTGAGGAGCTCAGTGACTCTTCATCGTCTTCTGTAGAGGGAGCGTCTTTCTCTCTCCAGTTTACTCCTGCTCTTCTTCTTTCTTAGGGGAATATGCCTAGAACATGCTTCAGCTGCCAGGAAGTTGATCCTTTCAAGGCACTGGTTTGGATCCATGTCATTTAAGACATTTTCCCAACATGTTTCGTTTAGGACATGGTTTGCCTGGTCCCAGTTGATGTTCTTGTTGTTGAAGTCGTATTTTGTGAAGACACCTTCACAGGTACATGCATTCTGCTGATCAGGACCCCTATGCATGTACGTCTGGACTTCGATTAGGTTGTGATCGGAATTAGTTGTTTTTGATATTCTTATGTCTCTTATCAGGTCCTCATTATTTGTGAAGATAAGGTCAAGTGTGTTTTCTAGTCTTGTTGGCTCCACTATCTGCTGGCTTAAGGTGTGTTTTTCGCAGAGACTTAGTAGCTCATGTGTGTGTGACCTTTCATCTGCGCTACCTCCGGGGATTGTTTCAGCTATAACATTATTTGCTACATTCTTCCATTTTGTATGCCTTAGGTTGAAATCACCAAGCAGTAAGATGTTTGGGGATGGAGCTGGAAGGTTTTCCAGACAGTAATCAATTTTCAGTAGCTGTTCCTTGAACTGTTGTGAGGTTGCATCTGGTGGCTTGTATACAACCACAATGACCAGGTTTTGGTTCTCGATCTTTATTGATAGAACTTCAACTACCTCATTTGTGGTGTTCAGCAACTCCGTGCAGATGAGGGACTCTTTGACATACAGGCCAACCTCCCCTTGTTGCCTGTTCATTCTGTCACATCTGAAAAGGTTGTAACCACTTATCCATATTTCACTGTCAAAGTGATCTTTTGTGTGAGTCTCTGTGAAAGCTGCAAACATTGCATTAGACTCCTCTAGAAGTCCACTGATAAAAGGTATTTTGTTATTGGTGGATGGCTTAAGGCCCTGTATATTAGCAAATATGAACTAGGTTGTATTCTGTGTTTGTTTGGGGGATTTTGTTATTGGCATCAGTAGTTGTAATTTTGGAGGGCCATGGGTGACCACTGGCTGCGCTTCCAGTCCAACAAGGCTCCAAGGTGGTGGACTATTTTTGTTATTTCCTTCCATTTACTTTTTCCGTTCCCTGCCACTAAAAAATCACCTGGAGTTGGGTTGTCGTAGCTACTATTGTTTGTCTTGAGGGGTCTGTGCCTCCTGGTCCCTTTTAGATGGTATGCAGGGCAGTCGATGTTGTAACACTGCTTCTGGAGGACCGAGGAGTGACACATTTTTGGGTGAAAGAAAGTACAGGAAGAAGAACGACACACTCCTTCAGACAGGAGGTTGCTACATTTTTTGGGATGCTCAGAGTTGCATGTCCCATTTTTTTTTCCTGATATTCCATGCTTACTAAAAATACATTAAGGTGAGGAGTATCATTTGTTCATAAATTTACCCATTGTGAAAATTTAAATATAAGCTGATCTACAGGTTTGTTTTTGGTTTTAGTGTTGTATAGCCCATGTGGTTTAGCGCTTCTTTTTTATTATAATAATAATATTTTGGATTTGAGTATAATTATTATAAATGTCTGTAACGTGACTAGGCCCCTCAAGGAAGGTTCCTTGATGTTGGTGAGGGGCTCTTGATTTAGGGAATTGGATCTGTGCTCCAGTTCCCCGAATTAAGCCTGAATGCCTTCCACATACCCCCCCCCCCAGGCGCTGTATAATCCTCCGGGTTTAGCGCTTCCCCCTTGATTATAATAATAATGTAACGTGACTATTGGCATAATATATATATTACAAGTGTAGTGCCTGTTGAGGTGTATGTGTTTTAGCTGTACTTAGTAGTTAACATTATTGTGTCATGTAGGTACTGAATTTAGGAGTTTCATTCTACATTGTGTAAAAAGATGCCACTTGTTTTAGATCGTTGAATTAGCGTCTATTACTTTTAGGTTTCTGGGAGATAACAGGCAGCACACTTCACCCAGCTGGGTGGTCAGTGTGCGCACCGAATTATCTAGTTTCCATACGGATAATGTCTAAACTGGATGATATGATCGTTAGTAGCGAGTTGTGAATGGTGTTGTGTAGGATGTAATGGCAATCGAGTCAGTACACATATTATCCTTGTAATCAAAAGTGTAAAATTGAGTATGAGGGGACAATGTCATAATCGTGAAATGTGTGCTGGTGTGTCGTGTATATAGTAAAGGTCAGAATAACGGGGTTTATTTGTATAATCTGGTCAGTGAAGGTATACTTTTTGAGGGGTACTGTAATTTTGTTTGTATCATTCTTATAATTACTCACAGGTGTGGGTGAGTATCGGTTGTGTAAATTATAGACAGTGTTGTACTGTCATGATGTCTCATTGTGTGTAACACAGTAGATTGAATACTGGCACCATTACTTATAGTTCGTGTTTGTTTCTTTTTATACATGTACTTGTTTAGGTACAATTCTATATGAAGGATTAATAATATATAGAATAACAAAGTGAAAATTAAATGCATATTGTAGGTTTGGTGCTTCTTTGTTTATAATAATAATAATAATGTATCTTGTAATGTAGTCTTGTGTAATCTTGCTTAACATAGGTACATGGGATATAATGTATAGGGGATGAGGAACAGTTTGTGTCAGCACAAAGTTAAGAGATAAGATTTCGTTCGGATTTTTAACCCCGGAGGGTTAGCCACCCAGGATAACCCAAGAAAGTCAGTGCGTCATCGAGGACTGTCTAACTTATTTCCATTGGGGTCCTTAATCTTGTCCCCCAGGATGCGACCCACACCAGTCGACTAACACCCGGGTACCTATTTGCTGCTAGGTGAACAGGACAATAGGTGTAAGGAAACGTGTCGGAATTTCCACCCGCCGGGAATCGAACCCGGGCCCTCCGTGTGTGAAGCGGGAGCTTTAGCCACCAGACCACCGTCTTCGTGTATTTTGACAATGAAATATATAATTCTGTGTAAGAAATGATACTGTGTTCTTTTATCTATTTAATGTATTTTATTGTTTTAAATAAAATATAAAAAAAACTGACCTATGGAATTTGTGCATGGGGCTCAACAACTATAAATCATCTCAGATCACTAATTACCCAACAAAAGGTTGCAGTCAGAATGATAACAAATTCCCACTACAGGCAGCACACTCCGCCAATATTCAAAACTCTAAACCTACTCACCATACAAAACATCCATACTTATTATTGTACCTACTACATACATAGGGGCCCCTCGGGCAATTTCCGCGCACGCTCGACCAAAAATCGAAAAATTATGGAAATTGAGTTATATATACCGAAAAATAGCTTAACTCTTTGGCAATACAATGGTACCAGAATGAATGTTCTACGACGTTTCTACAAGAAATTATAGTCATTTATATGAGGTAAGGTGACGGTGATATTGGTAGCGAGTCTGCTCACAGCCCATATATATTTTGGAAAATTTTCCTTGTTTTTTATCGCTTTTTCTTGCATTATACTTTCTAATATAATAACTGACTACTTGGCATCATAAAACTGAAGGCGGAGCTTACCCCTAGATTTAGCAACAGTCATTAATCATATCATGACGCGCGGAAGGGTTGCCGCGCCAGGAGAAATCACTTCATTATTACGCTTATATCAGCTTATATATCAACTCTACAGCTTATTTATCTATCAGAATTTATCTAATATGATATAATAATAAACACTCTAAATAACATACAAACATGTTATATACTCTAGACTGAAAAAAATAGGCCATAATATGGCGAGAGATTATCGGGAATATTTCGATAAATAATGAGTTACTCCTCTCCGTGTCGTATTCTTTGGTCTCTGAGTGAGTAAGAGAAAACGGTATTTTAAAGAGGATAACTGCACTAGAACATCAGTTTACTAAGAAATACACCCAAACAAACGCGATTTTCGCGATTTTTTTTTTTTTTTTTTTGAGACGGTGGGTCTGCCGGCGTTCCCGGCCGATATCTCGGAAGTAACTTATTCACCTAAGGTACCTATTTCTGCCTTTATTACTTAATTAAATGGAATAATATTCACAGAAATTGTAGAATAATGATTTCTCTAATTTTCTCCAAGCTTTTTTTGGAAATATTCCAAATACTTTCGGAGTTATGTGGGAGTAAAGGGCAGATTTTTTTTGCAACATTCCAGGAACTAACAAACTTTATTTATTAGAGGAAAGGCGTTGAGTAAACTTCGTATAAGCATTGCTCTCTCGGCACCAAGTGTCCAAACAACTTTACGATGTCCCATATAGGAATAAATAGCCCCCCAAGGGCATTTTTCAGCAAATCAGTCAGTCTTTTTCAGTCTTTTTTCAGTTGTCGTTTGAGGTATATTTTTGATAAATATTTTCAAGAATGAGTGAAAACACTTTGTCTTGTGCACCAAAACTGGAGGAAATCGGACGGTAAACAAAAATGCAACATTTTTTTGCACGAGGCCCCCCCCTTATTAACTCGGATATAAACCCTCCCCTCAAACGTCTCCTTACCAACCTCAACAGAACACATGACCATAACACAAAGCACACATCACTCTTTGATGTTCCTCGTGTCCATCTCACACTATGTAAAACCTCAGTGTACATAAAAGGCCCAAAAATCTGGAATTCATTACCTGTGAATACCAAAGAAACACTGTCTGTTTATCAATTCAAGACTCTTCTTAAAAACCACTTAACCACAACTAAATAAATACTGAATAACTGTATCTCATAAATGTATAACCTGTTTACCTGGAGTTTACCTGGAGAGAGTTCCGGGGGTCAACGCCCCCGCGGCCCGGTCTGAGACCAGGCCTCCTGGTGGATCAGAGCCTGATCAACCAGGCTGTTGCTGCTGGCTGCACGCAAACCAACATACGAGCCACAGCCCGGCTGATCCGGAACTGACTTTAGGTGCTTGTCCAGTGCCAGCTTGAAGACTGCCAGGGGTCTGTTGGTAATCCCCCTTATGTGTGCTGGGAGGCAGTTGAACAGTCTCGGGCCCCTGACACTTATTGTATGGTCTCTTAACGTGCTAGTGACACCCCTGCTTTTCATTGGGGGGATGGTGCATCGTCTGCCAAGTCTTTTGCTTTCGTAGTGGGTGATTTTCGTGTGCAAGTTCGGTACTAGTCCCTCTAGGATTTTCCAGGTGTATATAATCATGTATCTCTCCCTCCTGCGTTCCAGGGAATACAGGTTTAGGAACCTCAAGCGCTCCCAATAATTGAGGTGTTTTATCTCCGTTATCCGCGCCGTGAAAGTTCTCTGTACATTTTCTAGGTCGGCAATTTCACCTGCCTTGAAAGGTGCTGTTAGTGTGCAGCAATATTCCAGCCTAGATAGAACAAGTGACCTGAAGAGTGTCATCATGGGCTTGGCCTCCCTAGTTTTGAAGGTTCTCATTATCCATCCTGTCATTTTTCTAGCAGATGCGATTGATACAATGTTATGGTCCTTGAAGGTGAGATCCTCCGACATGATCACTCCCAGGTCTTTGACGTTGGTGTTTCGCTCTATTTTGTGGCCAGAATTTGTTTTGTACTCTGATGAAGATTTAATTTCCTCATGTTTACCATATCTGAGT
>NC_091322.1:22719703-22804703 GCF_038502225.1 Cherax quadricarinatus
ACCCACACCAGTTGACTAACACCCAGGTACCTATTTGCTGCTAGGTGAACAGGACAACAGGTGTAAGGAAACTTGTCGAAATGTTTCCACCCGCCGGGAATTGAACCCGGGCCCTCCGTGTGTGAAGCGGGAGCTTTAGCCACCGGGCCACCAGGCCACCGGGCCACCGGGCCACCAGGCAACCGGGGCCAGGTGGCTATTCATTTGTACTTTATGTTGTATTTTGTTTACTGTAATTTTTACCACTGAATATATCATTGCTTAGATAATCTTAGTTAATTTTAAGCTACCCATAATGCTCTGCATACAAGGAGCTTTTGGCGTGTACACCCAACTATAATTCCTTGTACAACTGTGTATCATGTCCAAATAAAGTATTGTATTGTATTGTATTGTTTAAAGCCTGGAGTTAATATACCTTGCCTGGAGTTAGTATACCGTGCCTGGAGTTAATATACCTTGCCTGGAGTTAGTATACCTTGCCTGGAGTTAGTATACCTTGCCTGGAGTTAGTATACCTTGCCTGGAGTTAGTATACCTTGCCTGGAGTTAGTAAACCTTGCCTGGAGTTAGTATACCTTGCCTGGAGTTAATATACCTTACCTGGAGTTAGTATACCTTGCCTGGAGTTAGTATACCTTACCTGGAGTTAGTATACCTTGCCTGGAGTTAGTATACCTTGCCTGGAGTTAGTATACCTTGCCTGGAGTTAGTATACCTTACCTGGAGTTAATATACCTTGCCTGGAGTTAATATTCCTTACCTGGAGTTAGTATACCTTGCCTGGAGTTAGTATACCTTGCCTGGAGTTAGTATACCTTGCCTGGAGTTAGTATACCTTGCTTGGAGTTAGTATACCTTACCTGGAGTTAGTATACCTTGCCTGGAGTTAGTATACCTTACCTGGAGTTAGTATACCTTGCCTGGAGTTAATATACCTTACCTGGAGTTAGTATACCTTGCCTGGAGTTAGTATACCTTGCCTGGAGTTAGTATACTTTACCTGGAGTTAGTACACCTTGCCTGGGGTTAGTATACCTTGCCTGGAGTTAGTATACTTTGCCTGGAGTTAATATACCTTACCTGGAGTTAGTATACCTTGCCTGGAGTTAGTATACCTTACCTGGAGTTAGTATACCTTGCCTGGAGTTAGTATACCTTGCCTGGAGTTAGTATACCTTGCCTGGAGTTAGTATACCTTACCTGGAGTTAGTATACCTTGCCTGGAGTTAGTATACCTTGCCTGGAGTTAGTATACCTTGCCTGGAGTTAGTATACCTTACCTGGAGTTAATATACCTTGCCTGGAGTTAATATTCCTTACCTGGAGTTAGTATACCTTGCCTGGAGTTAGTATACCTTGCCTGGAGTTAGTATACCATGCCTGGAGTTAGTATACCTTGCCTGGAGTTAGTATACCTTACCTGGAGTTAATATACCTTGCCTGGAGTTAATATTCCTTACCTGGAGTTAGCATACCTTACCTGGAGTTAATATACCATGCCTGGAGTTAGTACACCTTGCCTGGAGTTAGTATACCTTACCTGGAGTTAGTATACCTTACCTTGAGTTAATATACCTTGCCTGGAGTTAGTATACCTTGCCTGGAGTTAGTATACCTTGCCTGGAGTTAGTATACCTTACCTGGAGTTAGTATACCTTGCCTGGAGTTAGCATACCTTGCCTGGAGTTAATATACCTTGCCTGGAGTTAGTATACCTTGCCTGGAGTTAGTATACCTTGCCTGGAGTTAGTATACCTTGCCTGGAGTTAGTATACATTGCCTGGAGTTAGTATACCTTACCTGGAGTTAATATACCTTGCCTGGAGTTAGTATACCTTACCTGGAGTTAGTATACCTTACCTGGAGTTAATATATTTTACCTGGAGTTAGTATACCTTACCTGGAGTTAATATACCTTATCTGGAGTTAATATACCTTACCTGGAGTTAGTGTACCTTACCTGGAGTTAGTATACCTTACCTGGAGTTAGTATACCTTACCTGGAATTAATATACCTTACCTGGAGTTAGTATACCTTACCTAGAGTTAGTATACCTTACCTGGAGTTAGTATACCTTACCTGGAGTTAATATACCTTAACTGGAGTTAGTATACCTTACCTAGAGTTAATATACATTACCTGGAGTTAATATACCTTGCCTGGAGTTAGTATACCTTACCTGGAGTTAGTATACCTTACCTGGAGTTAATATACCTTACCTAGAGTTAGTATGCCTTACCTGGAGTTAGTATACCTTACCTGGAGTCAATATACCTTACCTGGAGTTAGTATACCTTACCTGGAGTTAATATACCTTATCTGGAGTTAATATACCTTACCTGGAGTTAGTGTACCTTACCTGGAGTTAGTATACCTTACCTGGAGTTAGTATACCTTACCTGGAGTCAATATACCTTACCTGGAGTTAGTATACCTTACCTGGAGTTAATATACCTTATCTGGAGTTAATATACCTTACCTGGAGTTAGTGTACCTTACCTGGAGTTAGTATACCTTACCTGGAGTTAGTATACCTTACCTGGAGTTAATATACCTTACCTGGAGTTAGTATACCTTACCTGGAGTTAATATACCTTATCTGGAGTTAATATACCTTACCTGGAGTTAGTGTACCTCACCTGGAGTTAGTATACCTTACCTGGAGTTAGTATACCTTACCTGGAGTCAATATACCTTACCTGGAGTTAGTATACCTTACCTGGAGTTAATATACCTTATCTGGAGTTAATATACCTTACCTGGAGTTAGTGTACCTTACCTGGAGTTAGTATACCTTACCTGGAGTTAGTATACCTTACCTGGAGTTAATATACCTTACCTGGAGTTAGTATACCTTACCTGGAGTTAATATACCTTACCTGGAGTTAATATACCTTACCTGGAGTTAGTGTACCTTACCTGGAGTTAATATACCTTACCTGGAGTTAGTATACCTTACCTGGAGTTAGTATACCTTATCTAGAGTTAATATACCTTACCTGGAGTTAATATACCTTGCCTGGAGTTAGTATACCTTGCCTGGAGTTAATATACCTTACCTGGAGTTAGTATACCTTGCCTGTAGTTAATATACCTTACCTGGAGTTAGTATACCTTGCCTGGAGTTAATATACCTTACCTGGAGTTAATATACCTTGCCTGGAGTTAGTATACCTTACCTGGAGTTAGTATACCTTGCCTGGAGTTAATATACCTTACCTGGAGTTAGTATACCTTGCCTGGAGTTAGTATACCTTGCCTGGAGTTAGTATACCTTGCCTGGAGTTAATATACCTTACCTGGAGTTAGTATACCTTGCCTGGAGTTAATATACCTTACCTGGAGTTAATATACCTTGCCTGGAGTTAGTATACCTTACCTGGAGTTAGTATACCTTACCTGGAGTTAGTATACCTTACCTGGAGTTAGTATACCTTACCTGGAGTTAATATACCTTACCTGGAGTTAATATACCTTGCCTGGAGTTAGTATACCTTACCTAGAGTTAGTATACCTTGTCGTCCAGGTGAGAGATATACCAACACCTTCCTCATCTTACTATTGGTACAATTATCATTTTTTTTTGTAAGAAAATTGAAAATGGCTGGGCAAATATTTTTGTTAGTGGGTTTGGATTAAAAAAGACCTGCCTAGTATGGGCCAGTAGGCCTGCTGCAGTGTCCCTCCTGTCTTGTGTCTTATACCTGAGAGGCAAGACTACAGAGAGTGACACTCATGTGAGGAAGATAAACCATACCACGGGTGGGGTTAGAACCAGCGATTAGAGAGTCATAAAACTCCAGACTGACACGTTAGCCACTGGACCAGCTAGCTACAATAATATTCATCCAACTATGTATATTTCTCCACCATAGGAAGGTTAGCATAGGCCACCACTGTGACCACAAATGCAAGTTTTTACAGACGAATCTCCCGCTAGCGTGGCCGTGACGAACTCTAGCTCAAGTCTCATCAAAGCCGTCAACATGACACACAACTCTGATCGCGGGTTCTAACCCTACTCGTGGTATGGTTTATTTGTAATCGCGTCATTACGATTTCGTGAGTTATGAGGAAGATAATTATGAACGACATTTATAAATAATAATAAACATTTTCTGTCTACAACAATTTAATTAAATTATAATGAATACAACATAGTTCCATAATAATGTTATCCAGACATGTCTTGGCAAGACATGACAGGAGAGTCATCAGCGCCACCTGTGTGATGCTTGCAGCTACCACTCGTCAGTGTGAATCTAGGGTTTTATAGTACCAGTCATGTTGTATTGTCATGTTGTGTTGTAATGTTGTATTGTCATGTTGTATTGTCATGTTGTAGTGTCATGTTGTAGTATCATGTTGTAGTGTCATGTTGTAGTGTCATGTTGTAGTGTCATGTTGTAGTGTCATGTTGTAGTGTCATGTTGTAGTGTCATGTTGTAGTGTCATGTTGTAGTGTCATGTTGTAGTATCATGTTGTAGTGTCATGTTGTAGTGTCATGTTGTAGTGTCATGTTGTAGTGTCATGTTGTAGTGTCATGTTGTAGTGTCATGTTGTAGTGTCATGTAGTAGTGTCATGTTGTAGTATCATGTTGTAGTGTCATGTTGCAGTGTCATGTTGTAGTGTCATGTTGTAGTGTCATGCTGTAGTGTCATGCTGTAGTGTCATGTTGTAGTGTCATGTTGTAGTGTCATGTTGTAGTATCATGTTGTAGTGTCATGTTGTAGTGTCATGTTGTAGTGTCATGTTGTAGTGTCATGTTGTAGTGTCATGTTGTAGTGTCATGTTGTAGTGTCATGTTGTAGTGTCATGTTGTAGTGTCATGTTGTAGTGTCATGTTGCAGCGTCATGTTGTACTGTCATGTTGTAGTGTCATGTTGTAGTGTCATGTTGCAGTGTCATATTGTATTGTCATGTCATAGTGTCATGTTGTAGTGTTATGTTGTATTGTCATGTTGTAGTGTCATGTTGTAGTGTCATGTTGTAGTGTCATCTTGTACTGTCATGTTGTAGTGCCATGTTGTAGTGTCATGTTGTAGTGTCATGTTGTAGTGTCATGTTGCAGTGTCATGTTGTATTGTCATGTTGTATTGTCATGTTGTAGTGTCATGTTGTAGTGTCATGTTGTAGTGTCATGTTGTAGTGTCATGTTGTAGAGTCATGTTGCAGTGTCATGTTGTAGAGTCATGTTGTATTGTCATGTTGTAGTGTCATGTTGTAGTGTCATGTTGCAGTGTCATGTTGTATTGTCATGTTGTATTGTCATGTTGTAGTGTCATGTTGTAGTGTCATGTTGTAGTGTCATGTTGTAGTGTCATGTTGTAGAGTCATGTTGCAGTGTCATGTTGTAGTGTCATGTTGTAGTGTCATATTGTAGTGTCATGTTGTAGTGTCATGTTGTAGTATCATGTTGTAGAGTCATGTTGTAGTGTCATGTTGTAGAGTCATGTTGTAGTGCCATGTTGTAGTGTCATGTTGTAGTGTCATGTAGTGTCATGTTGTAGAGTCATGTTGTAGAGTCATGTTGTAGTGTCATGTTGTAGTGTCATGTTGTAGTGTCATGTTGTAGTGTCATGTTGTAGTGTCATGTTGTAGAGTCATGTTGTAGTGTCATGTTGTAGAGTCATGTTGTAGTGCCATGTTGTAGTGTCATGTTGTAGAGTCATGTTGTAGTGTCATGTTGTAGAGTCATGTTGTAGTGTCATGTAGTGTCATGTTGTAGAGTCATGTTGTAGTGTCATGTTGTAGTGTCATGTTGTAGTGTCATATAGTGTCATGTTGTAGAGTCATGTTGTAGTGTCATGTAGTGTCATGTTGTAGAGTCATGTTGTAGTGCCATGTTGTAGTGTCATGTTGTAGTGTCATATAGTGTCATGTTGTAGAGTCATGTTGTAGTGTCATGTTGTAGAGTCATGTTGTAGTGTCATGTTGTAGAGTCATGTTGTAGTGTCATGTTGTAGTGTCATGTTGTAGTGTCATGTTGTAGTGTCATGTAGTGTCATGTTGTAGAGTCATGTTGTAGTGTCATGTTGTAGTGTCATGTTGTAGTGTCATGTTGTAGTGTCATGTTGTAGTGTCATGTTGTAGTGTCATGTTGTAGTGTCATGTAGTGTCATGTTGTAGAGTCATGTTGTAGTGTCATGTTGTAGTGTCATGTTGTAGAGTCATGTTGTAGTGTCATGTAGTGTCATGTTGTAGAGTCATGTTGTAGTGTCATGTAGTGTCATGTTGTAGAGTCATGTTGTAGTGTCATGTTGTAGTGTCATGTTGTAGTGTCATGTTGTAGTGTCATGTTGTAGTGTCATGTTGTAGAGTCATGTTGTAGTGTCATGTAGTGTCATGTTGTAGAGTCATGTTGTAGTGTCATGTTGTAGTGTCATGTTGTAGAGTCATGTTGTAGTGTCATGTAGTGTCATGTTGTAGAGTCATGTTGTAGTGTCATGTTGTAGTGTCATGTTGTAGTGTCATATAGTGTCATGTTGTAGAGTCATGTTGTAGTGTCATGTTGTAGTGTCATGTTGTAGTGTCATGTTGTAGTGTCATGTAGTGTCATGTTGTAGAGTCATGTTGTAGTGTCATGTTGTAGTGTCATGTTGTAGTGTCATGTTGTAGTGTCATGTTGTAGTGTCATGTAGTGTCATGTTGTAGAGTCATGTTGTAGTGTCATGTTGTAGTGTCATGTTGTAGAGTCATGTTGTAGTGTCATGTAGTGTCATGTTGTAGAGTCATGTTGTAGTGTCATGTAGTGTCATGTTGTAGAGTCATGTTGTAGTGTCATGTAGTGTCATGTTGTAGAGTCATGTTGTAGTGTCATGTTGTAGTGTCATGTTGTAGTGTCATGTTGTAGTGTCATGTTGTAGTGTCATGTTGTAGAGTCATGTTGTAGTGTCATGTAGTGTCATGTTGTAGAGTCATGTTGTAGTGTCATGTTGTAGTGTCATGTTGTAGAGTCATGTTGTAATGTCATGTAGTGTCATGTTGTAGAGTCATGTTGTAGTGTCATGTTGTAGTGTCATGTTGTAGTGTCATATAGTGTCATGTTGTAGAGTCATGTTGTAGTGTCATGTAGTGTCATGTTGTAGAGTCATGTTGTAGTGCCATGTTGTAGTGTCATGTTGTAGTGTCATATAGTGTCATGTTGTAGAGTCATGTTGTAGTGTCATGTTGTAGAGTCATGTTGTAGTGTCATGTTGTAGAGTCATGTTGTAGTGTCATGTTGTAGTGTCATGTTGTAGTGTCATGTTGTAGTGTCATGTAGTGTCATGTTGTAGAGTCATGTTGTAGTGTCATGTTGTAGTGTCATGTTGTAGTGTCATGTTGTAGTGTCATGTTGTAGTGTCATGTTGTAGTGTCATGTAGTGTCATGTTGTAGAGTCATGTAGTGTCATGTTGTAGTGTCATGTTGTAGAGTCATGTTGTAGTGTCATGTAGTGTCATGTTGTAGAGTCATGTTGTAGTGTCATGTAGTGTCATGTTGTAGAGTCATGTTGTAGTGTCATGTTGTAGTGTCATGTTGTAGTGTCATGTTGTAGTGTCATGTTGTAGTGTCATGTTGTAGAGTCATGTTGTAGTGTCATGTAGTGTCATGTTGTAGTGCCATGTTGTAGTGTCAGATATTATTGTAACTCCATTTTTTGATAAACCAGTTTAATCAAAATATTATGCTTCAAGAAATGTTTTTGCTGTATATTGTTATACTTCAAATATTATATCTGCTTGCTATTCTTATTGCATTCTCTTATAACTGAAATAAGAATTTTATTGATTTATGAATGCTGTTTCAGTTTGCTGTTAAGAAACTTATCAAAGAACATAATATGCTGTATTATGTCCAATATTCCTTACTTGTATTTCATGCGCTCTGTATCGATTTTGTTTTATTCGGTATCAGAAGAAGCGGAGATGCTGGTTCCTATCATACCTTGTTCACTGTGAAGTCATAGAAGTTGTTCTTATTGTTATGTGGGTAAACAATGGGGCATAGACTGCTGCTGTCCTACCATGTTTGTCTTCTTGCAGTAAATGTAGATCTCTCTACTACTGGAGCACAACTGCTAGTGAACTCTCCCTGTAGTTCGAGCATGGTTCCCATTACCAGATAATGGTTGTGTTCGGTGTTTCGGAAAGGTGAACGCCCGGAATACCACTCCTGTACGTCTGCCATACTGTGTGTGTAATTGTTAATGTTCTCGTAGATGTTATGAGGAGAAGAGACGGGGAGCTGCGCCTCCAACAGCTCCTCATATTCGTCATCCTGGGGCACACACAACACGGGAATATTTCCTTGTAGCACTGGTGGATCACCTGCAAATAGAAAACATCAGACAGGGCTAAAGTAAAATAGGAATGAGGAAGTTAAAGAAAAAGGAGAGACAACTCACACATTACTGTCAGTGGACATCTAGTATGTTAAAAAGTAAGACACAAGTGCAATAGTTGGATATTTTTATTGTGACTGAAATGTTCAGTCAAATACAGAGGCAACAAACATAGTGGCGAAGATGATGTAATCAGTCCATCAGTCTTGGAGAAATAGTATTTGAGGTGGTCAGTCCCTCTGCCTGGAGAAGTGTTTTGTTCCATTGTTTGGAACACTGTTATGTTAAATGCTGCCAAAGGAGAGGGAAGAGGGACACAATAACCTAACAGGAGGCTTCCTCCTATGTCAGTGAAACCTTCACACCTCATCTTCCGCAGTATTTAAGGCTTCATTCTTCAACTTCAACTTAACATTATTCCAGACTATGGAGGTGAATACTTTTCCAGGCTGAAGGACTGACCACCTCAGAAACTATTTCTTCATCTTGACTTCGTTACTGCGGTTTCTGCCTTTGTATTTGACTGAAGAAGTCTAGTGTGGAAGCCAAACATAACCATCATAAAGATAATTAAGTGTTGTACATGTGTCAGACTCTACAACTTTTCGGTAAGCTTTATCGTTTTCATGATCCAGTGTGTTATTTAGGCAACTAAAAGAGTCCAAGTCAGAGATCGTCGGTCATGTTTATATTCAGCTTTCCGACATACATCAACCTCTCAAGATTCGTAAATTTTCTGTAACTTGGTACGTCAGTTTGTCTCCTAATTAAATTTTGTAGCCATGTTTTTCCAGGCTTATTTTTGTCTTTCAGAAATGAGCCAAAATCTTTATTGAGAAAGGATATATTTTTCTCCATTTTCTTGTTAAATGCAAATTTAAAGAATTTTTCAGTCTTAGTTTCAATTCTGTTATAAAGGTGGAAAAACAGTGACTTGGCTGTAAAAGTTATGTGTTTACTGAAGTCTGAAAATCAACTCGAATGTTATTAATATATAGTCAGGTCACTGATACAGGTTGAATACAGGATGATCAAGGAAGCAACGGCCGAGGATGACGGGAAGCGAGGGATCTCACACCATAATACACCAGCGAAGAATAGGACTTTGTTATTGTTGGGAATTCACAAGAAAAAAACTATGGATAGGCCGTTCCGTCTTAGAGACAGGAAACAGAATGTATTCCCTCTGGAAGGTAATGGGAACAAACCTATTATCTGACAGTGCTCTTGGCAAGAATGTTGGTAGGATAACGATTAAGAACGGATCAAGATATCTCGAGGCCCAGTCTATTAAAAATTACTTGAACATAGATAAAGAAGTGGTCTTCCTCTTATGCTCTACTGTATGGATGATACCAGCATAACTTCTGTCTATATAAACTCAATTTAAATTGTAATAAACGTCTTAAATTATGTGAGTCGATGTGGTCAGTCCATCAATATTGATGGACTGACCACATCGACTCAGGGTTGAGGGACTGATTACCTCATTCTCCTCCTATTCTTCAAGCTTCTCCTGTGTATGGACTGATGAAGCCTCAGTGTAACGAAACGTTTCCTTAATAAAGATACCCAAGAGTTGCACATGTGTCTTATTTATCACCATAGTCACTATACGTAACCAGACATTCTAGAGAACCATAGTCACAATACGTTACCAGACCTTCTAGGGTACCATAGTCACTATACGTTACCAGACCTTCTAGGGTACCATAGTCACTATACGTTACCAGAAATTCTTGGGTACCATAGTCACTATACGTTAGCAGAAATTCTTGGGTACCATAGTCACTATACGTTACCAGACCTTCTGGGGTACGATAGTCACTATACGTTACCAGACCTTCTAGGGTACCATAGTCACTATACGTTACCAGACCTTCTAGGGTGCCATAGTCACAATACGTTACCAGACCTTCTAGCGTACCATAGCCACTATACGTTACCAGAAATTCTTGGGTACCATAGTCACTCTACGTTACCAGACTTTCTAGGGTACCACAGTCACTATACGTTACCAGACCTTCTAGAGTGCCATAGTTACTATACGTTACCAGACGTTCTTGGGTACCATAGACACTATAGGTTAACAGAAATTCTTGGGTACCATAGTCACTATACGTTAGCAGACCTTCTAGGGTACCATAGTCACTATAAGTTACAAGACCTTCTAGGGCACCACAGTCACTACACGGGGCCAGACCTTCTAGGGTACCATAGTCACTATACGTTACCAGAAATTATTGGGTATCATAGTCAGTATAAGTTACCAGACCTTCTAGGGTACCATAGTCACTTTACGTTAGCAGACCTACTAGGGTACCATAGTCAGTATAAGTTACCAGACCTTCTAGGCCACCATAGTCATTATAAGTTACCAGTCCTTCTAGGGCACCATAGTCACTATACGTTACCAGATCTTCTAGGGTACCATAGTTACTATACGTTACCAGACATTCTAGAGTACCATAGTCACTATACGTTGCCAGACCTTCTAGGGTACCATAGTCACTATGTGTTACCAGACCTTCTAGGGTACCATAGTCTCTGTACGTTACCAGACATTCTACGGTACCATAGTCACTATATGTTACCAGACCTTCTAGGGCACCATAGTCACTATGCGTTACCAGACCTTCTAGGGTACCATAGTCACTATACGTTTCCAGACCTTCTAGGGTACCATAGTCACTATACGTTACCAGACCTTCTATGGCACCATAGTCACTATGCGTTACCAGACCTTCTAGGGTACCATAGTCACTATACGTTTCCAGACCTTCTAGGGTACCATAGTCACTATACGTTACCAGACCTTCTAGGGTACCATAGTCACTATACGTTACCAGACATTCTAGGGTACCATAATCCCTATACGTTACCAAACCTTCTAGAGTACCATAGTCACTATACGTTACGAGACCTTCTAGGGCACAATAGTCACTATACGTTACCAGACCTTCTAGGGTACCAGAGTCACTATACGTTACCAGACCTTCTAGGGTACTATAGTCACTATACGTTACCAGACCTTCTAGGGTACCAAAATATCTATACGTTACCAGACCTTCTATGGTACCATAGTCACTGTACATTACCAGACCTTCTAGGGTACCATAGTCACTATACGTTGCCAGACATTATTGGGTACCATAGTCACTATAAGTTACCAGACTTTCTAGGGTGCCATAGTCACTATACGTTACCAGACCTTCTAGGGTACCATAGTCACTATACGTTACCAGATATTCTAGGGTACCACAGTCACTCTACGTTACCAGAAATTCTTGGGAACCATAGTCACTATACGTTACCAGACCTTCTATGGTACCATAGTCACTATACGTTATCAGACCTTTTAGGGTGCCATAGTCAGAATACGTTACCAGACCTTCTGGGGTACCATAGTCACTATACGTTACCAGACCTTCTAGGGTACCATAGTCACTATACGTTACCAGACAATCTAGAGTACCATAGTCACTATACGTTACCAGACCTTCTAGGGTACCATAGTCACTATACGTTACCAGACATTCTAGGATGCCATAGTCGCTATACGTTACCAGACCTTCTAGGTTACCATAGTCGCTGTACGTTACCAGGCCTTCTAGGGTACCATAGTCACAATACGTTACCAGACTTTCTAGGGTGTCATAGTCACTATACGTTACCAGACCTTATAGGGTACCATAGCCACTATACGTTACCAGACCTTCTAGGGTACCATAGTCACTATACGTTACCAGACCTTCTAGGGTGCTATAGTCACAATACTTTACCAGCCCTTCTAAGGTACCATAGTCACTATACGTCACCAGACCTCCTTCTAGGTACTATAGTCACTATACGTTACCAGACCTTCTAGGGTACCAAAATATCTATACGTTATCAGACCTTCTATGGTACCATAGTCACTGTACATTACCAGACCTTCTAGGGTACCATAGTCACTATACGTTACCAGACATTATTGGGTACCATAGTCACTATACGTTATCAGACCTTTTAGGGTGCCATAGTCAGAATACGTTACCAGACCTTCTGGGGTACCATAGTCACTATACGTTACCAGACCTTCTAGGGTACCATAGTCACTCTACGTTACCAGACAATCTAGAGTACCATAGTCACTATACGTTACCAGACCGTCTAGGGTACCATAGTCACTATACGTTACCAGACATTCTAGGATACCATAGTCACTATACGTTACCAGACCTTTTAGGTTACCATAGTCGCTATACGTTACCAGGCCTTCTAGGGTACCATAGTCACAATACGTTACCAGACTTTCTAGGGTGTCATAGTCACTGTACGTTACCAGACCTTCTAGGGTACCATAGCCACTATACGTTACCAGACCTTCTTGGGTACCATAGTCACTATACGTTACCAGACCTTCTAGGGTGCTATAGTCACAATAATTTACCAGACCTTCTAGGGTACCATAGTCACTATACGTTAGCAGACCTTCAAGGGTACCACAGTCACTATACTTTACCAGACTTTCTAGGGTACCATAGACACTATACCTTAACTGAAATTCTTGGGTACCATAGTCACTATACGTTACCAGACCTTTTAGGGTACCATAGTCACTATAAGTTGCTAGACCTTCTAGGGCATCATAGTCACTATACGTTACCAGACATTAATGGGTACCAAAGTCCCTATAAGTTACCAGACCTTCTAGGGCACCATAGTCACTATACGTTACCAGATCTTCTAGGGTACCATAGTTACTATACGTTTCCAGACATTCTAAGGTATCATAATCACTATACGTTACCAGACCTTCTAGGGTGCCATAGTCACTATACGTTACCAGACATTCTAGAGTACCATAGTCACTATACGTTACCAGACATTCTAGGGTACCATAGTCACTGTACGTTACCAGACCTTCTAGTGTACTATAGTCACTGTAAGTTACCAGACCTTCTAGGGTACCATAGTCACTATACGTTACCAGACCTTCTAGGATACCATAGTCACTATACGTTACCAGACCTTCTGGGGTACCATAGTCACTATACGTTACCAGACCTTCTAGGGTACCATATTCACTATACTTTACCAGACATTCTAGGGTACCAAAGTCACTATACGTTACCAGACCTTCTAGGATACCATAGTCACTATACGTTACCAGACCTTCTAGGGTACCATAGTCGTCACTATACGTTATCAGACCTTCTGTGGTACCATAGTCACTATACGTTACTAGACCTTCTATGGTATCATAGTCACTTTACGTTACCAGACCTTCTAGGGTACCATAGTCACTGTACGTTACCAGACCTTCTAGAGTACCATAGTCACTATACGTTACCAGACGTTCTATGATACCACAGTCACTATACGTTACCAGACCTTCTATGGTATCAGTCACTGTGCAAGAATGGTATATAATACCGACAAGATGAAATTAAGACACATGTGCAACATCTGGGTATCTTTATTGTAGACGTTTCGCCATCCAGTGGCTTTATCAATACAAATTCTAGGACATAGCTTGAAGACAGTAGAACTATGTACAGAAGATGAGGTAATCAGTCCCTCAGCCTAGGAGTAGGTGCGAAGAGCACCATAGCCGTGGAGATTCTGAAGCAGAAGCAAGGAGCCTGGCGCTTAAATAGTAACGTCAGGTGTAGTAGACGAGGGCATAGTCACTGGTAGGCGGGATTCCCCAGTGGAAGTAGGTCCTTCCCAAAGAGATGGGTTAGTTGTAGTTTTAGTTGTCGTAGCCGTGAAGGTTATGTACATGTCCTCAGAATCAAGATTCCATGATGTTGCTGTGTCTGACAAGTTGTGCAAGAATGGTATATGATACCGACAAGATGAAATTTCATCTTGTCAGTATTATATACCAGTACAACTTGTCTGACACAGCAACATTATGGAATCTTGATTCTGAGGACATGTACATAACCTTCACAACTACGACAACTACTACTACTACTAACCCATCTCTTTGGGAAGGACCTACTTCCACTGGGGAATCCCGCCTACCAGTGACTATGCCCTCGTCTGCTACACCTGACGTTACTATATAAGCGTCAGGCTCCTTGGTTCTGCTTCATAGTCTCCACGACTACGGTGCTCTTCGCACCTACTCCAAGGTTGAGGGACTGATTACCTTATCTTCTGTATATAGTCCTACTGTCTTCAAGTTACGTCCAGGAATTTGTATTGATAAAGCCACTGGATGGCGAAACGTCTACAATAAAGATACCCAGATGTTGCACGTGTTTCTTAATTTCACCATAGTCACTATACATTTTACCAGACTTTCTTAGCTACACGTTACGGTGCCAAGTTTTGCATTATTACAGAACTTATACTGGTGTTTACTGTCATTTATGGTCGGACATTTATGTTCACTTTTTCTGTTCCATTGATTGTTAGCAAGTTCTCAATAGTGGCAACTAAATCGCCATTAAATACTGAGTGCCATTTGGTTAGTAATTCTTATACCAATTATCCAAACAGTTAATTAAGTCATCTCTATGATCAGGGTTTAGTTTTTTCCTTTAAAATTAAAAATAATAATAATATAATAATCTTTATCTCAATAAGTACATGATAAAACTTATACAGACCATAGCTGACACCAGTGACATACTATATAAAAAGCGCCTGCTGGATATGAGAGCATTTCCAACAACTGAGTTAATCTTGTCCCCCAGGATGCGGCCCGCACCAGTTGGCTAACACCCAGGTACCTACTTGCTGCTAGGTGAACAGGGACAGCAGGTTCAATGAAACAAGCCCAATGGGTTATGGTAAGCAGCAACCTTAAACCAAGACAGCAATGCCTAAGCGTACGTAATAAGGCAAATAGATTACTGGGATTTATATCAAGAAGTGTAAGCAACAGAAGTCCAGAGGTCATACTGCAGCTTTATACATCATTAGTAAGGCCTCACCTAGATTATGCAGCTCAATTCTGGTCTCCATATTACAGAATGGACATAAATTCGTTAGAAAACATTCAGCGTAGGATGACTAAATTAATACATAGCATTAGAAATCTTCCTTATGAAGAAAGATTGAAGACTCTTAAGTTACATTCACTTGTTAGACGAAGAATGAGGGGAGACCTGATCGAAGTGTATAAGTGGAAGATAGGTATTAATAAATGGGATATTAACAAGGTCTTGAGGATATCTCTCCAAGAGAGAACCCGCAGTAATGGATTTAAATTAGATAAGTTTAGATTTAGAAAGGACATAGGAAAGTATTGGTTTGGAAATAGGGTAGTTGATGAGTGGAACAGTCTACCTAGTTGGGTTATTGAGGCTAGGACTTTGGGTAGTTTCAAATTTAGGTTGGATAAGTACATGAGTGGGAGGGGTTGGATTTGAGAGGGACTTCCACATCGGAGCTTGTTTCTTGGGTGGCATTGAAAATTGGGTTGGTCAAATGTTTGTTAGTGGGATGAATTGTAAAGGACCTGCCTAGTATGGGCCAACAGGCCTGCTGCAGTGTTCCTCCTTTCTTATGTTCTTATGTTCTTATGTTTTCATCCGTACCGGGGATTGAACCACGGGCACTCAATGTATGATCTGAGTGCACTACCAACCGAGCTATGGGACACTAGCTTAGTTCTTATAGACATAACTAGTGTAAGAATAGAAGGAACAGATAGAATGTGGCTTTAGTTGCCTGGTGGTTAACACTCTCGCTTCACACGGTGAGGGTCTGACGGCGAGGGTCTGGGTTCGATTCCCAGCCAGAGTGGAAACATTGGGCGTGTTTCTTTCCACCTGTTGTCTATGTTCCCCATCAGTAAAATGGGTACCTGGGTGTTAGTCGACTGGTGTGGGTCGCATCCTGGGACACTGACCTAATTTGCCCGACATGCGGAGCATAACAAGGGGCTTTCTATATAGTAGTATGTCATTGTTGTCAGCTAGACCTATATACCATGTACGTGTAGTAAATAAAGATATTATTATAACATGATAAACACAGTATCAGTCAGCGAGGTCCGAAAATAGGAGAGTAGGGTGGACAAACACAGTGACTATGTACGTTAGACACAATGAGAAAGGGTGGACATAGATTAGATGAGACACAATAGGAGCGTAAACTCAAGGCCTGTCAATCCCGGTTTAATCAAATTCTAAATAAGCTTTAGAATCAAATTGGTCAGGTTTATTTCATACTACTAATTAACGTGAATGAGGTAATGCCTTCGCTGGCTGGTAATCAGCCTGAGAGCTGCAGCAACCTCACAGATGAAAGTTAAGACACATGTGCAACATCTGGATATCTTTATTGTAGACGTTTCACCATCCAGTGGCTTTATCAATACAGATTCTAGGACATAATAGGAAGACAGTAGAACTATATACAAAAGATGAGGTAATCAGTCCCTCGGCCTTGGAGATAGTGTTCACAGCATCCACCACGATGCTGTGAACACTAACTCCAAGGCCGAGGGACTGATTACCTCATCTAGAATCTGTATTGATAAAGCCACTGGATGGCGAAACGTCTACATTAAAGATATCCAGATGTTGCACATGTGTCTTAACTTTCATATTGTCGGTATTTTATACCTTTCTTGCATAACCTCACAGAAAAAGCTGTCAGTCTGAAGACAATATTCATGACCGAATACATCGTAAAGAAGATGCAATGAAACAAATTAAACCTTAGAATTAAAAAAAAAAACTAAAAAATTCGTGTATCGAGATAAACATTAACTGACTTACTCTGAGGTGGAGTCTTACTGAGGTGGTGTATGTGGGTGGCGCTGACTGCTATGATCACTACCACCATCAATAACACCACCACTTGTCCAACCACTAGCATTAACACTAGCATTATTGATGTTTCCTTACTGGTGATGGCTGCGTGAACATCAATGGAATTATAAATAAGAATTTTAAAAACTTAATTGCTTTATCGTCTTGATTCAGATACAGTATAGCTATCAATAACAACACTGCCACTAGCTGAGCATTCGAACCCACTTTAACCCACTGAATCACACAATGTGTGGATCAGTGGGTTAAGGCGTCATGTGTTTTCACTCACCACGAGGCAGGGCCAAAACTACATGGGTTCGAATCCTTGGCTAGTCGCAGTGTTGTTAATGGTTCAATATCACTCGTTTATGGTCACAATAACAGTATAGCTATAAGTTTAATACAAGGAGAATAGCAAGTAAGTGTTGTATAATAGAATCTACAGTAATGTATTCAGGTACATAAGGATTTAATAATATGAATGGTTATAATAAATATTAGGTGGTAAAAGAACTCGCAGGCACATCACTGTATGTATAGGAACAGAAAGCAAACATATCAAGTGTGTGTGTGAGGATGTTTCCAGCACTAGACCAGGCGTCAGAGACAGTGTTTCCAGCACTAGACCAGGCGTCAGAGACAGTGTTTCCAGCACTAGACCAGGCGTCAGAGACAGTGTTTCCAGCACTAGACCAGGCGTCAGAGACAGTGTTTCCAGCACTAGAAAAGGCGTCAGAGACAGTGTTTCCAGCACTAGACCAGGCGTCAGAGACAGTGTTTCCAGCACTAGACCAGGCGTCAGAGACAGTGTTTCCAGCACTAGACCAGGCGTCAGAGACAGTGTTTCCAGCACTAGACCAGGCGTCAGAGACAGTGTTTCCAGCACTAGACCAGGCATCAGAGACAGTGTTTCCAGCACTAGACCAGGCGTCAGAGACAGTGTTTCCAGCACTACACCAGGCGTCAGAAACAGTGTTTCCAGCACTACACCAGGCGTCAGAGACAGTGTTTCCACCACTAGACCAGGCATCAGAGACAGTGTTTCCAGCACTAGACCAGGCGTCAGAGACAGTGTTTCCAGCACTACACCAGGCGTCAGAGACAGTGTTTCCAGCACTAGACCAGGCGTCAGACACAGTGTTTCCAGCACTAGACCAGGCGTCAGAGACAGTGTTTCTAGCACTAGACCAGGCGTCAGAGACAGTGTTTCCAGCACTAAACCAGGCGTCAGAGACAGTGTTTCCAGCACTAGACCAGGCGTCAGAGACAGTGTTTCCAGCACTAGACCAGGCGTCAGAGACAGTGTTTCCAGCACTAGACCAGGCGTCAGAGACATTGTTTCCAGCACTAGACCAGGCGTCAGAGACAGTGTTTCCAGCACTAGACCAGGCGTCAGAGACAGTGTTTCCAGCACTAGACCAGGCGTCAGAGACAGTGTTTTTATCACTAAACCAGGCGTCAGAGACAGTGTTTCCAGCACTAGACCAGGCGTCAGAGACAGTGTTTCCAGCACTAGACCAGGCGTCAGAGACAGTGTTTCCAGCACTAAACCAGGCGTCAGAGACAGTGTTTCCAGCACTAGACCAGGCGTCAGAGACAGTGTTTCCAGCACTAGACCAGGCGTCAGAGACAGTGTTTCCAGCACTAGACCAGGCGTCAGAGACAGTGTTTCCAGCACTACACCAGGCGTCAGAGACAGTGTTTCCAGCACTAGACCAGGCATCAGAGACAGTGTTTCCAGCACTAGACCAGGCGTCAGAGACAGTGTTTCCAGCACTACACCAGGCGTCAGAAACAGTGTTTCCAGCACTAGACCAGGCGTCAGACACAGTGTTTCCAGCACTAGACCAGGCGTCAGAGACAGTGTTTCTAGCACTAGACCAGGCGTCAGGGACAGTGTTTCCAGCACTAAACCAGGCGTCAGAGACAGTGTTTCCAGCACTAGACCAGGCGTCAGAGACAGTGTTTCCAGCACTAGACCAGGCGTCAGAGACAGTGTTTCCAGCACTAGACCAGGCGTCAGAGACAGTGTTTCCAGCACTAGACCAGGCGTCAGAGACAGTGTTTCCAGCACTAGACCAGGCGTCAGAGACAGTGTTTCCAGCACTACACCAGGCGTCAGAGACAGTGTTTCCAGCACTAGACCAGGCATCAGAGACAGTGTTTCCAGCACTAGACCAGGCGTCAGAGACAGTGTTTCCAGCACTACACCAGGCGTCAGAGACAGTGTTTCCAGCACTAGACCAGGCGTCAGACACAGTGTTTCCAGCACTAGACCAGGCGTCAGAGACAGTGTTTCTAGCACTAGACCAGGCGTCAGAGACAGTGTTTCCAGCACTAAACCAGGCGTCAGAGACAGTGTTTCCAGCACTAGACCAGGCGTCAGAGACAGTGTTTCCAGCACTAGACCAGGCGTCAGAGACAGTGTTTCCAGCACTAGACCAGGCGTCAGAGACATTGTTTCCAGCACTAGACCAGGCGTCAGAGACAGTGTTTCCAGCACTAGACCAGGCGTCAGAGACAGTGTTTCCAGCACTAGACCAGGCGTCAGAGACAGTGTTTTTATCACTAAACCAGGCGTCAGAGACAGTGTTTCCAGCACTAGACCAGGCGTCAGAGACAGTGTTTCCAGCACTAGACCAGGCGTCAGAGACAGTGTTTCCAGCACTAAACCAGGCGTCAGAGACAGTGTTTCCAGCACTAGACCAGGCGTCAGAGACAGTGTTTCCAGCACTAGACCAGGCGTCAGAGACAGTGTTTCCAGCTCTAGACCAGGCGTCAGAGACAGTGTTTCCAGCACTAAACCAGGCGTCAGAGATAGTGTTTCCAGCACTAGACCAGGCGTCAGAGACTGTTTCCAGCACTAGACCAGGCGTCAGAGACAGTGTTTCCAGCACTAGACCAGGCATCAGAGACAGTGTTTCCAGCACTAGACCAGGCGTCAGAGACAGTGTTTCCAGCACTTGACCAGGTGTCAGAGACAGTGTTTCCAGCACTAGACCAGGCGTCAGAGACAGTGTTTCCAGCACTAGACCAGGTGTCAGAGACAGTGCTTCCAGCACTAGACCAGGCGTCAGAGACAGTGTTTCCAGCACTAGACCAGGCGTCAGAGACAGTGTTTCCAGCACTAGACCAGGCGTCAGAGACAGTGTTTCCAGCACTAGACCAGGCGTCAGAGACAGTGTTTCCAGCACTACACCAGGCGTCAGAGACAGTGTTTCCAGCACTAGACTAGGCATCAGAGACAGTGTTTCCAGCACTAGACCAGGCGTCAGAGACAGTGTTTCCAGCACTAGACCAGGCGTCAGAGACAGTGTTTCCAGCACTAGACCAGGCGTCAGAGACAGTGTTTCCAGCACTACACCAGGCGTCAGAGACAGTGTTTCCAGCACTAGACCAGGCATCAGAGACAGTGTTTCCAGCACTAGACCAGGCGTCAGAGACAGTGTTTCCAGCACTAGACCAGGCGTCAGAGACAGTGTTTCTAGCACTAGACCAGGCGTCAGAGACAGTGTTTCCAGCACTAAACCAGGCGTCAGAGACAGTGTTTCTAGCACTAGACCAGGCGTCAGAGACAGTGTTTCCAGCACTAGACCAGGCGTCAGAGACATTGTTTCCAGCACTAGACCAGGCGTCGGAGACAGTGTTTCCAGCACTAGACCAGGCGTCAGAGACAGTGTTTCCAGCACTAGACCAGGCGTCAGAGACAGTGTTTCCAGCACTAAACCAGGCGTCAGAGACAGTGTTTCCAGCACTAGACCAGGCGTCAGAGACAGTGTTTCCAGCACTAGACCAGGCGTCAGAGACAGTGTTTCCAGCACTAGACCAGGCGTCAGAGACAGTGTTTCCAGCACTAAACCAGGCGTCAGAGACAGTGTTTCCAGCACTAGACCAGGCATCAGAGACAGTGTTTCCAGCACTAGACCAGGCGTCAGAGACAGTGTTTCCAGCACTACACCAGGCGTCAGAGACAGTGTTTCCAGCACTAGACCAGGCGTCAGACACAGTGTTTCCAGCACTAGACCAGGCGTCAGAGACAGTGTTTCTAGCACTAGACCAGGCGTCAGAGACAGTGTTTCCAGCACTAAACCAGGCGTCAGAGACAGTGTTTCTAGCACTAGACCAGGTGTCAGAGACAGTGTTTCCAGCACTAGACCAGGCGTCAGAGACATTGTTTCCAGCACTAGACCAGGCGTCGGAGACAGTGTTTCCAGCACTAGACCAGGCGTCAGAGACAGTGTTTCCAGCACTAGACCAGGCGTCAGAGACAGTGTTTCCAGCACTAAACCAGGCGTCAGAGACAGTGTTTCCAGCACTAGACCAGGCGTCAGAGACAGTGTTTCCAGCACTAGACCAGGCGTCAGAGACAGTGTTTCCAGCACTAGACTAGGCGTCAGAGACAGTGTTTCCAGCACTAAACCAGGCGTCAGAGACAGTGTTTCCAGCACTAGACCAGGCGTCAGAGACTGTTTCCAGCACTAGACCAGGCGTCAGAGACAGTGTTTCCAGCACTAGACCAGGCATCAGAGACAGTGTTTCCAGCACTAGACCAGGCGTCAGAGACAGTGTTTCCAGCACTAGACCAGGTGTCAGAGACAGTGTTTCCAGCACTAGACCAGGCGTCAGAGACAGTGTTTCCAGCACTAGACCAGGCGTCAGAGACAGTGTTTCCAGCACTAGACCAGGTGTCAGAGACAGTGTTTCCAGCACTAGACCAGGCGTCAGAGACAGTGTTTCCAGCACTAGACCAGGCGTCAGAGACATTGTTTCCAGCACTAGACCAGGCGTCAGAGACAGTGCTACCAGCGCTAGACGAGGCGTCAGAGACAATGTTTCCAGCACTAGACTAGGCGTCAGAGACAGTGTTTCCAGCACTAGACCAGGCGTCAGAGACAGTGTTTCCAGCACTAGACCAGGCGTCAGAGACAGTGCTACCAGCACTAGACCAGGCGTCAGGGACAGTGTTACCAGCGCTAGACCATGCGTCAGAGACAGTGTTACCAGCGCTAGACCAGGCGTCAGAGACAATATTTCCAGCACTAGACCAGGCGTCAGAGACAGTGTTACCAGCGCTAGACCAGGCGTCAGAGACAGTGTTACCAGCGCTAGACCAGGCGTCAGAGACAGTGTTACCAGCGCTAGACCAGGCATCAGAGACAGTGTTTCCAGCACTAGACCAGGCGTCAGAGACAGTGTTTCCAGCACTAGACCAGGTGTCAGAGACAGTGTTTCCAGCACTAGACCAGGCGTCAGAGACAGTGTTTCCAGCACTACACCAGGCGTCAGAGACAGTGTTTCCAGCACTAGACCAGGCGTCAGAGACAGTGTTTCCAGCACTACACCAGGCGTCAGAGACAGTGTTTCCAGCACTAGACCAGGCGTCAGAGACAGTGTTTCGAGCACTACACCAGGTGTCAGAGACAGTGTTTCCAGCACTAGACCAGGCGTCAGAGACAGTGTTTCCAGCACTAGACCAGGCGTCAGAGACAGTGTTTCCAGCACTAGACCAAGCGTCAGAGACAGTGTTTCCAGCACTAGACCAGGCGTCAGAGACAGTGTTTCCAGCACTACACCAGGCGTCAGAGACAGTGTTTCCAGCACTAGACCAGGCATCAGAGACAGTGTTTCCAACACTAGACCAGGCGTCAGAGACAGTGTTTCCAGCACTACACCAGGCGTCAGAGACAGTGTTTCCAGCACTAGACCAGGCGTCAGACACAGTGTTTCCAGCACTAGACCAGGCGACAGAGACAGTGTTTCTAGCACTAGACCAGGCGTCAGAGACAGTGTTTCCAGCACTAAACCAGGCGTCAGAGACAGTGTTTCTAGCACTAGACCACGCATCAGAGACAGTGTTTCCAGCACTAGACCAGGCGTCAGAGACAGTGTTTCCAGCACTAGACCAGGCGTCAGAGACATTGTTTCCAGCACTAGACCAGGCGTCGGAGACAGTGTTTCCAGCACTAGACCAGGCGTCAGAGACAGTGTTTCCAGCACAAGACCAGGCGTCAGAGACAGTGTTTTTATCACTAAACCAGGCGTCAGAGACAGTGTTTCCAGCACTAGACCAGGCGTCAGAGACAGTGTTTCCAGCACTAGACCAGGCGTCAGAGACAGTGTTTCCAGCACTAAACCAGGCGTCAGAGACAGTGTTTCCAGCACTAGACCAGGCGTCAGAGACAGTGTTTCCAGCACTAGACCAGGCGTCAGAGACAGTGTTTCCAGCACTAGACCAGGCGTCAGAGACAGTGTTTCCAGCACTAAACCAGGCGTCAGAGACAGTGTTTCCAGCACTAGACCAGGCGTCAGAGACAGTGTTTCCAGCACTAGACCAGGCGTCAGAGACAGTGTTTCCAGCACTAGACCAGGCGTCAGAGACAGTGTTTCCAGCACTAGACCAGGCGTCAGAGACAGTGCTACCAGCGCTAGACGAGCCGTCAGAGACAATGTTTCCAGCACTAGACTAGGCGTCAGAGACAGTGTTTCCAGCACTAGACCAGGCGTCAGAGACAGTGTTTCCAGCACTAGACCAGGCGTCAGAGACAGTGCTACCAGCACTAGACCAGGCGTCAGAGACAGTGTTACCAGCGCTAGACCATGCGTAAGAGACAGTGTTACTAGCGCTAGACCAGGCGTCAGAGACAATATTTCCAGCACTAGACCAGGCGTCAGAGACAGTGTTACCAGCGCTACACCAGGCGTCAGAGACAGTGTTACCAGCGCTAGACCAGGCGTCAGAGACAGTGTTTCCAGCGCTAGACCAGGAGTCAGGGACAGTGTTTCCAGTGCTAGACCAGGCATCAGAGACAGTTTTTCCAGTGCTAGACTAGGCGTCAGAGATAGTGTTCCCAGTGCTAGACCAGGCGTCAGAGATAGTGTTCCCAGTGCTAGACCAGGCGTCAGAGACAGTGTTACCAGCGCTAGACCAGGCGTCAGAGACAGTGTTTCCAGCGCTAGACCAGGAGTCAGGGACAGTGTTTCCAGTGCTAGACCAGGCATCAGAGACAGTTTTTCCAGTGCTAGACTAGGCGTCAGAGATAGTGTTCCCAGTGCTAGACCAGGCGTCAGAGATAGTGTTCCCAGTGCTAGATCAGGCGTCAGAGACAGTGTTACCAGCGCTAGACCAGGCGTCAGAGACAGTGTTTCCAGCGCTAGACCAGGAGTCAGGGACAGTGTTTCCAGTGCTAGACCAGGCATCAGAGACAGTTTTTCCAGTGCTAGACTAGGCGTCAGAGATAGTGTTCCCAGTGCTAGACCAGGCGTCAGAGATAGTGTTTCAAGCGCAAGACAAAGCGTCAGAGACAGTGTTTCCAGTGCTAGACCAGGCGTCAAAGACAGTGTTTCAAGCGCTAGACCAGGCGTCAGAGACAGTGTTCCCAGTGCTAGACCAGGCGTCAGAGACAGTGTTTCAAGCGCTAGACCAGGCGTCAGAGACAGTGTTCCCAGTGCTAGACCAGGCGTCAGAGACAGTGTTCCCAGTGCTAGACCAGGCGTCAGAGACAGTGTTTCAAGCGCTAGACCAGGCGTCAGAGACAGTGTTTCCAGCGCTTGACCAGGCGTCAGAGACAGTGTTCCCAGTGCTAGACCAGGCGTCAGAGACAGTGTTACCAGTGCTAGACCAGGCGTCAGAGACAGTGTTCCCAGTGCTAGACCAGGCGTCTGAGGCAGTGTTACCAGCGCTCGACCAGGCGTCAGAGACAGTGTTACCAGTGCTAGACCAGGCGTCAGAGACAGTGTTCCCAGTGCTAGACCAGGCGTCTGAGACAGTGTTACCAGCGCTCGACCAGGCGTCAGAGACAGTGTTACCAGTGCTAGACCAGGCGTCAGAGACAGTGTTTCCAGCACTAGACCAGGCGTCAGAGACAGTGTTTCGAGCACTACACCAGGTGTCAGAGACAGTGTTTCCAGCACTAGACCAGGCGTCAGAGACAGTGTTTCCAGCACTAGACCAGGCGTCAGAGACAGTGTTTCCAGCACTAGACCAAGCGTCAGAGACAGTGTTTCCAGCACTAGACCAGGCGTCAGAGACAGTGTTTCCAGCACTACACCAGGCGTCAGAGACAATGTTTCCAGCACTAGACCAGGCATCAGAGACAGTGTTTCCAGCACTAGACCAGGCGTCAGAGACAGTGTTTCCAGCACTACACCAGGCGTCAGAGACAGTGTTTCCAGCACTAGACCAGGCGTCAGACACAGTGTTTCCAGCACTAGACCAGGCGTCAGAGACAGTGTTTCTAGCACTAGACCAGGCGTCAGAGACAGTGTTTCCAGCACTAAACCAGGCGTCAGAGACAGTGTTTCTAGCACTAGACCACGCATCAGAGACAGTGTTTCCAGCACTAGACCAGGCGTCAGAGACAGTGTTTCCAGCACTAGACCAGGCGTCGGAGACAGTGTTTCCAGCACTAAACCAGGCGTCAGAGACAGTGTTTCTAGCACTAGACCACGCATCAGAGACAGTGTTTCCAGCACTAGACCAGGCGTCAGAGACAGTGTTTCCAGCACTAGACCAGGCGTCAGAGACAGTGTTTCCAGCACTAGACCAGGCGTCAGAGACAGTGTTTCCAGCACTAAACCAGGCGTCAGAGACAGTGTTTCCAGCACTAGACCAGGCGTCAGAGACATTGTTTCCAGCACTAGACCAGGCGTCGGAGACAGTGTTTCCAGCACTAGACCAGGCGTCGGAGACAGTGTTTCCAGCACTAGACCAGGCGTCGGAGACAGTGTTTCCAGCACTAGACCAGGCGTCAGAGACAGTGTTTCCAGCACTAGACCAGGCGTCAGAGACAGTGTTTCCAGCACTAGACCAGGCGTCAGAGACAGTGTTTCCAGCACTAGACCAGGCGTCAGAGACAGTGTTTCCAGCACTAAACCAGGCGTCAGAGACAGTGTTTCCAGCACTAGACCAGGCGTCAGAGACAGTGTTTCCAGCACTAGACCAGGCGTCAGAGACAGTGTTTCCAGCACTAGACCAGGCGTCAGAGACAGTGTTTCCAGCACTAAACCACGCGTCAGAGACAGTGTTTCCAGCACTAGACCAGGCGTCAGAGACTGTTTCCAGCACTAGACCAGGTGTCAGAGACAGTGTTTCCAGCGCTAGACCAGGCATCAGAGACAGTGTTTCCAGCACTAGACCAGGCGTCAGAGACAGTGTTTCCAGCACTAGACCAGGTGTCAGAGACAGTGTTTCCAGCACTAGACCAGGCGTCAGAGACAGTGTTTCCAGCACTAGACCAGGCGTCAGAGACAGTGTTTCCAGTACTAGACCAGGCGTCAGAGACAGTGCTACCAGCGCTAGACGAGGCGTCAGAGACAGTGTTTCCAGCACTAGACCAGGCGTCAGAGACAGTGTTTCCAGCACTAGACCAGGCGTCAGAGACAGTGTTTCCAGCACTAGACCAGGCGTCAGAGACAGTGCTACCAGCGCTAGACGAGGCGTCAGAGACAATGTTTCCAGCACTAGACTAGGCGTCAGAGACAGTGTTTCCAGCACTAGACCAGGCGTCAGAGACAGTGTTTCCAGCACTAGACCAGGCGTCAGAGACAGTGCTACCAGCACTAGACCACGTCAGGACAGTGTTCAGCGAGACATGCGTAAGAGACAGTGTTACCAGCGCTAGACCAGGCGTGACAATATTTCCAGTAGGCGTCAGAGACAGTGTTACCAGCGCTAGACCAGGCGTCAGAGACAGTGTTACCACAAGGCGTCAGAGACAGTGTTTTAGACCAGGAGTCAGGGACAGTGTTTCCAGTGCTAGACCACATCAGAGACAGTTTTTCCAGTGCTAGACTACAGAGATAGTGTTCCCAGTGCTAGACCAGCGCAGAGATAGTGTTCCCAGTGCTAGACCAGGCGTCAGAGACAGTGTTACCAGCGCTAGACCAGGCGTCAGAGACAGTGTTTCCAGCGCTAGACCAGGAGTCAGTGACAGTGTTTCCAGTGCTAGACCAGGCTACAGAGACAGTTTTTCCAGAGCTAGACTAGGCGTCAGAGATAGTGAGGCGTCAGAGATAGTGTTCCCAGTGCTAGACCAGGCGTTTTTCCAGTGCTAGTGTTTCAAGCGCTAGGCGTCAGAGACAGTGTTCCCAGTGCTAGACGTCAGAGACAGTGTCAGCGAGATAGTGTTCCCAGTGCTAGACCAGGCGTCAGAGACAGTGTTCCCAATGCTAGACCAGGCGTCAGAGACCAAGCGCTAGACCAGGCGTCAGAGACAGTGTTACCAGTGCGTCAGAGACCAGGACCAGGCGTCAGAGACAGTGTTCCCAGTGCTAGACCAGGCGTCAGAGACAGTGTTACCAGTGCTAGACCAGGCGTCAGAGACAGTGTTCCCAGTGCTAGACCAGGCGTCTGAGACAGTGTTACCAGCGCTCGACCAGGCGTCAGAGACAGTGTTCCCAGTGCTAGACCAGGCGTCTGAGACAGTGTTTGGTATTAATATTTGTGTTTAAACACGAGACAGAAAGAGTGGCTTGTGTTAAGATTTCGCTCGGATTTTTAAGTCCAGAGGGTTAACCACTAAGGATAAGCCAAGGAAGTTAGTGCGTTATCGAGGACTGTCTGTCTTATTTCCATTGGGGTCCTCAATCTTGTCCCTTAGGATGCGACCCACGACTAGCACCCAGGTACCTATTTGCTACTAGGTGAACAGGAGAGCAGGTGCCAGGAAACGCGTCGAAATGCTTCTTCTCCGCCGGGAATCGAACCCGGGCCCTCCGTGTGTGAAGCGAGAGCATAGCCAGCCAGGCCACGGGATCTCCCACGAGTGGAACAAACTCCCGGGTTCCGTCATAGAAGCTAAAACGTTGTGTAGGTTTAAAAATAGGTTAGATAAATCCATGAGTGGGTGTGGGTGGGTGTGAGTTGGACCTGACTAGCTTGTGCTAAAAGATCTGATGCCGTGTTCCTTCCTTAAGTGGATGTGACCTGCACCTGAGTAGATTGTGTAAGTGGCTTAATTAAGCCGGTAGATATCTGGACCTGCTTCTCATGGGCCAGTAGGCCTGCGGGAGGGTTCCTTCCTTCTTATGTTTTTATGATAGTTTCTTCAGTCTCAAAAGCTTTACTTAAATAAAAAAAAAAGAGGTTAAATGAATGTTAACTAATTTCTAGAAGTGAACAGAGTAATTGTGGCGTCTTTAAGACGCCATCTGCAGGAAGTTTTCTTAACCTTAACTTAAAGTCGAGTATGATTGTACTCATAATACGTTTATTACTTATTTTTTGAAGATTTTCGAAAATAAATTATTATTATTATTGTTCTTCTTCTTCTTCTTCTTCTTCTTCTTCTTCTTCTTCTTCTTCTTCTTCTTCTTCTTCTTCTTCTTCTTCTTCTTCTTCTTCTTCTTCTTCTTCTTCTTCTTCTTCTTCTTATTATTATTATTACTATTATTATTAAAATTATTATTATTATTATTATTATTACAATTATTATTATTAAAATTATTATTATTATTATTATTATTATTATTATTATTATTATTATTATTATTATTACTATTATTATTTTTATTATTATTATTATTATTATTATTAAAATTATTATTATTACTATCATTATTATTATTATTATTATTATTATTATTATTATTATTAGTAGTAGTAGTAGTAGTAGTAGTAGTAGTAGTATTACATGGGAGAGGCATCATACAGAAGTTGGGGTAATGGCAGGCATTAGCTCTTGATTCAAGTAACTGGAGCCCCTGGGACCAAGTGTCTGTCACCAGCATCAAGACTCCACGTGTGAGCGCCAGGTAACAATGATCAGTTATAGATTCGTCTCTTCTTCTTAATTTCACATAAATCTCCACTTTATGATTTGGAGTAACTCGCTCAGTGACAGTGATAACTCGCTCAGTGACAGTGATAACTCGCACAGTGACAGTGATAACTCGCTCAGTGACAGTGATAACTCGCTCAGTGACAGTGATAACTCGCACAGTGACAGTGATAACTCGCTCAGTGACAGTGATAACTCGCTCAGTGACAGTGATAACTCGCTCAGTGACAGTGATAACTCGCACAGTGACAGTGATAACTCGCTCAGTGACAGTGATAACTCGCTCAGTGACAGTGATAACTCGCACAGTGACAGTGATAACTCGCACAGTGACAGTGATAACTCGCACAGTGACAGTGATAACTCGCTCAGTGACAGTGATAACTCGTTCAGTGACAGTGATAACTCGCACAGTGACAGTGATAACTCGCTCAGTGACAGTGATAACTCGTTCAGTGACAGTGATAACTCGCACAGTGACAGTGATAACTCGCACAGTGACAGTGATAACTCGCTCAGTGACAGTGATAACTCGTTCAGTGACAGTGATAACTCGCTCAGTGACAGTGATAACTCGCTCAGTGACAGTGATAACTCGCACAGTGACAGTGATAACTCGCTCAGTGACAGTGATAACTCGCTCAGTGACAGTGATAACTCGCACAGTGACAGTGATAACTCGCACAGTGACAGTGATAACTCGCTCAGTGACAGTGATAACTCGCACAGTGACAGTGATAACTCGCTCAGTGACAGTGATAACTCGCTCAGTGACAGTGATAACTCACTCAGTGACAGTGATAACTCGCACAGTGACAGTGATAACTCGCTCAGTGACAGTGATAACTCGCTCAGTGACAGTGATAACTCGCTCAGTGACAGTGATAACTCGCACAGTGACAGTGATAACTCGCTCAGTGACAGTGATAACTCGCTCAGTGACAGTGATAACTCGCACAGTGACAGTGATAACTCGCACAGTGACAGTGATAACTCGCTCAGTGACAGTGATAACTCGCACAGTGACAGTGATAACTCGCTCAGTGACAGTGATAACTCGCTCAGTGACAGTGATAACTCGCTCAGTGACAGTGATAACTCGCACAGTGACAGTGATAACTCGCTCAGTGACAGTGATAACTCGCTCAGTGACAGTGATAACTCGCACAGTGACAGTGATAACTCGCACAGTGACAGTGATAACTCGCTCAGTGACAGTGATAACTCGCTCAGTGACAGTGATAACTCGCTCAGTGACAGTGATAACTCACACAGTGACAGTGATAACTCGCACAGTGACAGTGATAACTCGCACAGTGACAGTGATAACTCGCTCAGTGACAGTGATAACTCACACAGTGACAGTGATAACTCGCACAGTGACAGTGATAACTCGCACAGTGACAGTGATAACTCGCTCAGTGACAGTGATAACTCGCTCAGTGACAGTGATAACTCGCACAGTGACAGTGATAACTCGCTCAGTGACAGTGATAACTCGCTCAGTGACAGTGATAACTCGCACAGTGACAGTGATAACTCGCACAGTGACAGTGATAACTCGCTCAGTGACAGTGATAACTCGCACAGTGACAGTGATAACTCGCTCAGTGACAGTGATAACTCGCTCAGTGACAGTGATAACTCGCTCAGTGACAGTGATAACTCGCTCAGTGACAGTGATAACTCGCACAGTGACAGTGATAACTCGCTCAGTGACAGTGATAACTCGCTCAGTGACAGTGATAACTCGCACAGTGACAGTGATAACTCGCACAGTGACAGTGATAACTCGCTCAGTGACAGTGATAACTCGCACAGTGACAGTGATAACTCGCTCAGTGACAGTGATAACTCGCTCAGTGACAGTGATAACTCGCTCAGTGACAGTGATAACTCGCTCAGTGACAGTGATAACTCGCTCAGTGACAGTGATAACTCGCTCAGTGACAGTGATAACTCGCACAGTGACAGTGATAACTCGCACAGTGACAGTGATAACTCGCTCAGTGACAGTGATAACTCGCTCAGTGACAGTGATAACTCGCACAGTGACAGTGATAACTCGCTCAGTGACAGTGATAACTCGCTCAGTGACAGTGATAACTCGCACAGTGACAGTGATAACTCGCACAGTGACAGTGATAACTCGCTCAGTGACAGTGATAACTCGCACAGTGACAGTGATAACTCGCACAGTGACAGTGATAACTCGCTCAGTGACAGTGATAACTCGCACAGTGACAGTGATAACTCGCACAGTGACAGTGATAACTCGCTCAGTGACAGTGATAACTCGCACAGTGACAGTGATAACTCGCTCAGTGACAGTGATAACTCGCTCAGTGACAGTGATAACTCGCAGTGACAGTGATAACTCGCTCAGTGACAGTGATAACTCGCTCAGTGACAGTGATAACTCGCACAGTGACAGTGATAACTCGCACAGTGACAGTGATAACTCGCTCAGTGACAGTGATAACTCGCACAGTGACAGTGATAACTCGCACAGTGACAGTGATAACTCGCTCAGTGACAGTGATAACTCGCACAGTGAAAGTGATAACTCGCTCAGTGACAGAGATAACTCGCACAGTGAAAGTGATAACTCGCTCAGTGACAGTGATAACTCGCACAGTGACAGTGATAACTCGCACAATGACAGTGATAACTCGCTCAGTGACAGTGATAACTCGCACAGTGACAGTGATAACTCGCTCAGTGACAGTGATAACTCGCACAGTGACAGTGATAACTCGCTCAGTGACAGTGATAACTCGCACAGTGACAGGTGATAACTCGCGCAGTGACAGGTGATAACTCGCACAGTGACAGGTGATAACTTGCACAGTGACAGGTAATAACTCGCTCAGTGACAGGTGATAACTCGCACAGTGACAGGTGATAACTCACACAGTGACAGGTGATAACTCGGACAGTGACAGGTGATAACTCGCACAGTGACAGGTGATAACTCGCGCAGTGACAGGTGATAACTCGCACAGTGACAGGTAATAACTCGCACAGTGACAGGTAATAACTCGCACAGTGACAGGTAATAACTCGCACAGTGACAGGTAATAACTCACGCAGTGACAGGTAATAACTCACACAGTGACATGTAATAACTCACACAGTGACAGGTAATAGCTCACACAGTGACAGGTAATAACTCGCACAGTGACAGGTAATAACTCACACAGTGACAGGTAATAACTCGCACAGTGACAGGTAATAGCTCACATAGTGACAGGTCATAACTCGCACAGTGACAGGTAATATCTCACACAGTGACAGGTAATAACTCACACAGTGACAGGTAATATCTCACACAGTGACAGGTAATAACTCGCACAGTGACAGGTTATGTCTCACACAGTGACAGGTAATAACTCACACAGTGACAGGTAATATCTCACACAGTGACAGGTAATAACTCGCACAGTGACAGGTAATATCTCACACAGTGACAGGTAATAACTCACACAGTGACAGGTAATATCTCGCACAGTGACAGGTAATAACTCACACAGTGACAGGTAATATCTCACACAGTGACAGGTAATAACTCACACAGTGACAGGTAATATCTCACACAGTGACAGGTAATATCTCACACAGTGACAGGTAATATCTCACACAGTGACAGGTAATAACTCACACAGTGACAGGTAATAACTCGCACAGTGACAGGTAATATCTCACACAGTGACAGGTAATAACTCACACAGTGACAGGTAATATCTCACACAGTGACAGGTAATAACTCACACAGTGACAGGTAATAACTCGCACAGTGACAGGTAATATCTCACACAGTGACAGGTAATAACTCACACAGTGACAGGTAATATCTCACACAGTGACAGGTAGTAACTCGCACAGTGACAGGTAATATCTCACACAGTGACAGGTAATAACTCACACAGTGACAGGTAATATCTCACACAGTGACAGGTAGTAACTCGCGCAGTGACAGGTAATATCTCACACAGTGACAGGTAATAACTCACACAGTGACAGGTAATATCTCACAGAGTGACAGGTAATAACTCGCAGTGACAGGTAATATCTCACACAGTGACAAGTAATAACTCACACAGTGACAGGTAATAACTCGCACAGTGACAGGTAATAACTCACACAGTGACAGGTAATATCTCACACAGTGACAGGTAATAACTCACACAGTGACAGGTAATAACTCACACAGTGACAGGTAATATCTCACACAGTGACAAGTAATAACTCACACAGTGACAGGTAATATCTCACACAGTGACAGGTAATAACTCGCAGTGACAGGTAATATCTCACACAGTGACAAGTAATAACTCACACAGTGACAGGTAATAACTCGCACAGTGACAGGTAATAACTCACACAGTGACAGGTAATATCTCACACAGTGACAGGTAATAACTCGCACAGTGACAGGTAATAACTCACACAGTGACAGGTAATAACTCACACAGTGACAGGTAATATCTCACACAGTGACAGGTAATAACTCACACAGTGACAGGTAATATCTCACACAGTGACAAGTAATAACTCACACAGTGACAGGTAATAACTCACACAGTGACAGGTAATAACTCACACAGTGACAGGTAATAACTCACACAGTAACAGGTAATAACTCGCACAGTGACAGGTAATAACTCACACAGTAACAGGTAATAACTCGCACAGTGACAGGTAATGACTCACACAGTGAGAGGTGACAACTCACACAGTGAGAGGTGACAACTCATAGCCTTGTCTTTTAGACATGATTGGTGGAATATTCGCTATTACCTTCCTTGTTTTTATCTGTTTTATTATTGAAGTTACCAGGGTATGAGTTGTCTTAGATATAAAGACCCTTGGTAACTGTCACTAAGGTAATCGTTACCCTGGGCGCTGGCGTTATATATTTTGCTAGTAATATTAATGCCTATGCTAGAGAAGAATACGTTAAGTTATTTACTGTATCACCAGTATGGACGGGAGGTTCGTTTGATCTGGTCGCTACAATTTCTTTGGTCTTGACAATTTTTCACGTTCCCTGAATTTGTGATAGTTTTATATCGCCTTTTAATTCTTCTAAATTGTTTGCATAATAAAATTGATTTCATTTATTTAAAAGTATTGTATGCATTGATGACTTTGTATTTGCTAATTCCTTGGGAATTGAGCACATGTTTATAGGTTTACTTCTTATCAAAGGTTCTGTGAATACTGCTGAATAGCCAAGGGTTCTTTAGTCTCTTGGCTGTAAACTGTACCAAGATACCCTTGTGTTGCAGTGTCTGACAGATTGAACATTAAAATGGTATAAAATACCGTCGGTATTTTATACCATTTTAATGTTCAATCTGTCAGACACTGCAACACAAGGGTATCTTGGTACAGACCTGCAGTCGGTATTTTATACCATTTTAATGTTCAATCTGGCTGTAAACTGTTTGTTTTTTTAAGGGTCAATATTTATTATAGTGGCAATGTATTTGCTGAAGGAAAGTTTAGACAGTTGTGAATATCATTATTGTTACTAAATATTCTCTCTCAATCAATTGTTCTTATTGTTGTGATAAAAATATTCATTGATTCCTAAATGAAATATTCTGAATATGAATGTGTTTGTTATTAGGATGGATGGGTAATAATAATCAGTATTGTCAATGATAATGACATATTTTAGAAGAGATGTTATGTATGTCCAGATATGGGAAAGGGAAGATTCAGATGTCTTAGTGATGCATGTTGGCTTGGTTATTAAGGGCAGCAGAGGCAATTATTCATGGTGTTAAGGAAGCCAGTTGTTTGTGGATCATCTGCTTGAGTCAGATTAACATTAAAGTCACCAGGCCTTTGAGGGTGTCCTCAAAGGTGACTTCGCTGGTGTCTGGAGTTCTCTAAACAACCAAAGGTGACTATGTTGGTGTCTGTAGTTCTCTAAACAAGCAAAGGTGACTATGTTGGTGTATAGAGTTCTCTAAACAACGTAAGGTGACTATGTTGGTGTCTGTAGTTCTCTAAACAAGCAAAGGTGACTATGTTGGTGTATGGAGTTCTCTAAACAACCAAAGGTGACTATGTTGGTGTCTGGAGTTCTCTAAACATCCAAACATAAGAACATAAGAAAGGAGGAACACTGCAGCAGGCCTGTTGGCCCATACTGGCAAGTCCTTTACAATTCATCCCACTAACAAAACATTTGCCCAACCCAATTTTCAAGGTGACTATGTTGGTGTCTGTAGTTCTCTAAACAACCAAAGGCGACTATATTGGTGTCTGGAGTTCTCTAAACAACCAAAGGTGACTATATTGGTGTCTGTAGTTTTCTAAACAACCAAAGGTGACTTTGTTGGTGTCGGTAGCTCTCTAGACAACCAAAGGTGACTATGTTGGTGTCGGTAGTTCTCTAAACAACCAAAGGTGACTTTGTTGGTGTCTGTAGTTCTCTAAATAACCAAAGGTGACTATATTGGTGTCTGGAGTTTTCTAAACAACCAAAGGTAACTATGTTGGTGTCTGTAGTTCTCTAAACAACCAACGGTGACTATGTTGGTGTCTGTAGTTCTCTAAACAACCAAAGGTGACTATATTGGTGTCTGTAGTTCTCTAAACAACCAAAGGTGACTATATTGGTGTCTGTAGTTTTCTAAACAACCAAAGGTGACTATATTGGTGTCTGGAGTTCTCTAAGCAACCAAAGGTGACTTTGTTGGTGTCGGTAGCTCTCTAGACAACCAATGGTGACTATGTTGGTGTCGGTAGTTCTCTAAACAACCAAAGGTGACTTTGTTGGTGTCTGTAGTTCTCTAAATAACCAAAGGTGACTATATTGGTGTCTGGAGTTTTCTAAACAACCAAAGGTAACTATGTTGGTGTCTGTAGTTCTCTAAACAACCAACGGTGACTATGTTGGTGTCTGTAGTTCTCTAAACAACCAAAGGTGACTATATTGCTGTCTGGAGTTCTCTAAACAACCAAAGGTAACTATATTGGTGTCTGTAGTTATCTAAGCAACCAAAGGTGATTATGTTGGTGTCTGTAGTTCTCTAAACAACCAAAGGTGACTATATTGCTGTCTGGAGTTCTCTAAACAACCAAAGATGACTATATTGCTGTCTGGAGTTCTCTAAACAACCAAAGGTGATTATGTTGGTGTCTGTAGTTCTCTAAATAACCAAAGGTGACTATATTGGTGTCTGGAGTTTTCTAAACAACCAAAGGTAACTATGTTGGTGTCTGGAGTTCTCTAAACAACCAAAGGTGACTATGTTGGTGTCTGTAGTTCTCTAAACAAACAAAGGTGACTATGTTGGTGTCTGTAGTTCTCTAAACAACCAAAGGTGACTATGTTGGTGTCTGTAGTTCTCTAAACAACCAAAGGTGACTATGTTGGTGTCTGTAGTTCTCTAAACAACCAAAGGTGACTATGTTGGTGTCTGTAGTTCTCTAAACAACCAAAGGTGACTATGTTGGTGTCTGTAGTTCTCTAAACAATACCTCTTGATACTGAGGTTCTTATGTTGTTAACTGTAAATAAATCAAATATATATTGCCAGTGTTTATCTTGGGGGCTGCTGGTTGAGTGTGTATAGCACAGTGCCACCTCCTTCTTGATCTGGTCTGCAGTTATAGATGGGTGTGTATTAAGTTAGGTTATATATGTCTAATGTGACATGTTTCAGTTAGGTTTCTCTGAGAATATTGAAAATTAGTTAAACAAATAGGAATTCAAGAAGGGCACTCTAGCAGAAAGTTGAGATGTTCCTGTTTTCGCTTGACTGGTTGTGTATCAGCGGTGAGCTTATTATTGTCTAGATCTGAGAGAAAATTCTGGTCGGAATCTATGTGAGTATTCATGGTTAGTACTTATTGAAAATATTAATTTTAGTGACTGCCTTGCTTTCAGAATTTAAGTAATTGTTAAGATAAAAAGATAATGTAACTAACTATTCTGCAACTTTATAATGAACAGTAAAAACGTAATGAATAATGTACCAACTAGCTAACAAGAATGTTTAATTCTACAAACAATATATGAATAATTAAGAAGAATATAAACAGAATATAATTAGTTGTAAAATTTGAAATACAAACAAAAGAAGTGATATTCTTGTCAAAATCTAAAGCAACATTATGTAACTTAGTCTACAAAAAATAAACAAAATAGAAGCAAAAATTAAACTGTCATGTGAAGACAAATTTCTCAGAGAAACTTTGCAACTCCAAAAATTACTTAAAATTAAAGTGAGTAATCTTGCAAACTTACGAAAACTCTCAGAATTATTGCATTTGATCCATTCCATTGTAGCATTGCCGCGTATAGTTACATTGTAAATACTTTTGATTTCTCTTTTGTTCTGTAAGAGAAAAATGAAAAATTATATTTATATATGTGGTTCGTTTGTTATATTTTTGTCTTTTATTTCTTCTATAAAATGTCAAGGCTGAAAATCAGTAAATTTGGTATTACAACATTCTAACGTTGGAATTTATCTCCGGAATTTATCGACATTCTCTAAGTGTCTAGGTAACTCTCTTCCTATCTTCTAATATACAGCTTATAGTAATTCCTCTAGTTATTGTTCTCTAGTACACAACCTACAGTAATTCCTCTCGTCCCCATACTCTGGTATAGTCTAGTATACTGTTATGCTCTAGTATACTCTGGTATACTCTAGTATACTCTCGTATACTCTAGTATACTCTGGTATTGTCTAGTATACTCTGGTATACTCTAGTGTACTTTGGTATACTCTAGTATACTCTGGTATACTCTAGTATACTCTGATATACTCTAGTATACACCCAACTAACATTCTTCACCTTCCAGTCACCTAATATCCAGCCTACAGTAATTCCTCCCTTTCTTCTCTAATAACCAGCTTTCTGTATTTTCATCCATTTCCACGCTCTAGTAATAAACCTACAAACATTCTTCACCTTCTAGTCCTCTAGTATCCTGCCTTCAGTAATTCCTCATTGTCCTATCCTCTAACATCCAGTCTGCAGTCATTCCATCCCTTACGATTCTCACTATTCTACAGCCATTTCTCACCTTCCTATTTTCTGGAATTCATCTTACAGATTCTTCACCTTCCTATCCTCTAGCGTCCAACCTGCAGTCATTGTTCACGTTTCTATCCTCTAGTGTCCAACCTGCAGTCATTGTTCACGTTTCTATCCTCTAGTGTCCAACCTGCAGTCATTGTTCACGTTCCTATCCTCTAGTGTCCAACCTGCAGTCATTGTTCACGTTTCTATCCTCTAGTGTCCAACCTGCAGTCATTGTTCACGTTCCTATCCTCTAGTGTCCAACCTGCAGTCATTGTTCACGTTCCTATCCTCTAGTGTCCAACCTGCAGTCATTGTTCACGTTCCTATCCTCTAGTGTCCAGCCTGCAGTCATTGTTCACGTTCCTATCCTCTAGTATAAAGGTTAATATGATACAATCCTTGCCAATCCTATACTATCCCTTCTACAACCATTCTTTCATTCTTTTATGCTCTAATATTCACTGTATCTTCTTATTCCCAAATATTAAAGCGACAGTCTTACATTATCTTTTATCTCACGTGTCCAGTCAACAGTCAGTCTTCATTGTCTTATTCTTTAATATCCAGTCATTCCTTCCCTTCTTATTCTCAAGTTCCTTCTCTACGGTCTCTCTTCTTGTGTCCAGTCAACAGTTATTAGCTATCCCAATCCCACCGAAGGATTGCCCCGCAAGTAAGAGAAAAGAAGATAACCGACCCGATGCCGGGTCACCAAACTGGAAGAGACCCGGTCTGGGATCCATACCGGTAAATCACCAAGAATAGTATAGAATAGAATTAACTATCCCTGAAGGGACACCTTCAAGTGGCTGCCAAATTTTTTCTTTTCATTCTTCCTTGAGAATGCCTTATCCGATCGGCCTCAAATTTTTATTGCTGGTTTAAAGTAATGGGTAACGGTTGTTGCAGCGACCTGCGTGTGTCTTCTGGTCAGTGATGTATCGGACGTTCCTGAAATGTTGTATCCACGAGACTTTAACCTGAGGAAGACGTTCTGATGTGTTCCAACATCCAAAAAAAGTATATTCTAATTAAAAAAGTTGAGATTGTTGTTGGAGAGGTTTGGTAACAGTTTATTAATTACATGTTTGTAAAACAATGTATTTTTGTCCTGTTAAATTACTTGAAACGTAATTAAGAAAATAGATTTTGGACGGTGTTAATATTTAATGACTAATGCATCTAATAGATAGGAAACTATTCAATTAGTTTATTTTATTCGCGAGCAAAAAAAGTCAAAACATCAATTAAAAAAAGAAAGAAAACGTGGAATTGATGTAATCTGTCAAATCTGAATAATGCCATTTCTGACTGGCTTCAAACTTTTAGTGTCGGTGAGCTTTATTAAATACAATGTTTACGTTGTTATAAACTGAACTGGTCTCAGTTTGTCAGTTTTTGATTAACAAAACAACGTTTCTTTGGTCGTCTTAATATTACCACTGATAAATAAGGAGACTGAGGCCTCGTAAATTCAATCTGTCTTGAAAATTTAAACTGTGAAAAACTTGTAATGGCTCGATTTAGGTCAGTTACTGGACAATACTTTTTTCTGATTTACTTAAAGCTGTCAGTGCTGGTGAATTTTAATAACAAAATAATAATAATTCAAGCCAGGCAAATTTTAATTTGCCAGTTTTGTTATTAAATAAATTAGTTTCTATACAATAACTAGAGAATAGCTCTCCTGATCAGCTTCAAACCTCAAGCGAAGGTAAATCGTAATGGGAAGAATTTTTCCTCAGAATTTGGGTGGTATAGGTCTTAATTGTCTAATTTTTATTGAAAAAATGGATATTATCTCCCATAAGATAACTTGTGAATGACTCCTGATTCTACCATCAAATCTTCAACGTTACGATTTAATGTCATTAGAAACATTTGCTTTACTCTGAGAGATGATGGGATAACTTTCTCAGATGGAGTAGCAACGGACATACACTTCAGGGATACCCCTCTCAGATAGAGTAGCAACGGACGTACACTTTAGGGATACCTTTCTCAGATGGAGTACCAACGGACGTACACCTTTGGGATACCCTTCTCAGATGGAGTACCAACGGACGTACACCTTTGGGATACCTTTCTCCGATGGAGTAGCAACGGACGTGCACCTCTTTTCTCACCTTTATATTATCTAGTATTTAGTTTACTTCCATATGTAGCTGTTCTATTCTCCAATATTTAGTTGGCAGTACTCTATCTTACATTCCTTACCATCTAATAACATAGAGTTTATCCTACATTAATTCCTTACCTTCCTCTCCTTTAGTGTTCATAATCCACATTTTCCATTTCTCTATGCTCTGCATACTCTCATTATTTGGTCTCAGATCACTTATTTTTTATCCCCATCTTGGTTGCTCTAGACTGGCAAGGAGCATATGATAGAGTGGAGCGAGAAGCATTGAGAGCTATCCTTAGGAGACAGGATTTTGGGGAAGAAATAGTGGGATGGGTAGATACGTTATATCATGGGGCAATGGCGCGAGTATAGATTAATGGAAGATTAGGGGGGAGGATTGTAATGGGTAGGGGACTTAGACAGGGGTGTCCTATGTCACAGCTTTTATTTGCGTGCATACAGGACCCCTTTTATAGAATGGTGGAGCAGCAAATGGGTATTAGTGAGGGGGAAGGGAGTGGAGTTGGGAGGGTTTGGCCAGCTCTAATAGGGTATGTAGATGATACTACTGTTCTGGTTAGGGGGGGGGATGTCAATGAACACCTTAGATGGGGTAGTCGACACGTTCGCACGTGCAACTGGTATGAGAGTGAATTCAGAGAAGTCCATGGTCATGGGGTTAGGAGCTTGGGCGGGGAGGGTTGAGTGGGGTAGTGCAGTTGTGACGAAGCGGGTGACTTCATTAAAAATTTGTGGTCTTATCTATGCAGATGATCTGGATGTTGCACGTGCGGAAAACTCGGGCAGGTTGGTAGACAGGATTCTGGGTCGCTTGGGAGCATTGCGGCCTTATCATTTGACCCTTGTGCAGCGTGCCATTGTTATTAATGTCTTATTGTATAGTAAGGTTTGGCACGTGGCAACCGTGTTCCCTTTAACTGGGACGGCAATTGCAAATATACTTAGACGGATTTTTAAATTTTTGTGGGGTTCGGGCTGTGTTTGGCTTAAAAGGGATGTGGTAATGTTACCTGTGCGTCAGGGGGGGTTGGGTTTAATGAATTTAAAGCGGAGGGTCAAATGTATCATCATTAAGAGGGAGGTGATGAGGGAGGGTGTGGGTGGGGGGGTTTGGTCAAGATACACAGTAGATTGAAACATATGTTTTCTGGGGTAGAGTTGCGTGAGTGTGAAACTATTTTGAGGGCAGTGGTGTTGGTTAGGGATCTGGGTAAGGTAAAAATAAGTAGGCTGTGTAGGTTGTTAGTGGAGAGGGTTGTGGCACCGGTGGAGGGGATTTTCCCCATGTATGACTGGGGAAGTATATGGAGAAGGTTCAGTAGGTTAAGGTTACAACCCCGTGGGCGTGAGGTGATGTATCGTTTTTTGCATGGGATTTTACCGTCGGGTGTGGTTTTACGGGCTAGACGGGTGGTTGAGGGGGGGGGGGGGTCTGTGGAATATGTGGAGGGGAGGATTCTGCGTTCCACGTAGTGTATTTTTGTGAGGGGATGGGGAGCGTCAGGGGTTGGTAGAGCAGGGTGCTGCATAGGATAAGAGGTAAAAACATTTCTGTTCTGCGGGCATTAAGTCTTGACGTGGGGGGTATGGATGAGAGTATTATTAGGGCTGTGGAGTACATTATGGTAGATTATGTGTACATAACGTGGGGAATGAGGGGGAAAGGGGTCAGTGAGGTGAAGAGGCGGGTATTGGCAGTTACGTTTTATAAAACGTTGTGCCGTAACAGAGAAATTTATGGGAGAAGGTGGGAGCGGGCTTTCTCAGAGGGATAAAGAGAACTAACATTAGAGGTTTTCTTAAATTTGTAAATTAGGTGGGAGGGGCAGGGTAGGGATGGTAAATGCTAATGTAGGATGGGCTGTCAGGGGTAGAAACGGGGTCGTCTCCTTGCATAATGTAACGGGCGAATGTGTATGAACCTGTGCGTATGATGTGTAATCACAGTCTGGTGAGTGTAATACCACTGTAATTTGTTTGACTTGGCCATGTTTCCCTTATGTTAGTATTTTTATTCATTGTACTGTGTCTGGTATTATTGTTTCACCAATACTTATATAATTACCACTTAGTTTATTCATATATGTCAAGTTAGGATCTTAAAGTTACCATGTTGGTGATAACGATCATATCCATTCGGGGTGAAGGGGAGGGGGATAATTAATGTGTAATGAGTTTCAGTCATTACCGGTAATACCAACTTTATTGGTAGTTGTATACATGTGTTTGGCATGTAATATTTCACATTGTGTTAGTATTATTTAAGGTCTTGTGACATTTTAGTATACTTATCTTCGCTTGTATTTGTAGCAATGTTTTATATTTTGTGGTGATGTTAGTTTCATTGGTGTTTATTATTATTAAAAATTCGCCGGTATTCCCCCGGCCCGGGCCTTGTCCAAGTGGTGGCCCGGCCTTGGCTCCCTCTTTAGGGAGTGTCTGAGACCTAAGTCTCCCATGGGAGGAGGCACAAGTACCTCCTCATCTTTGGGACCAACTGTCCCCAGGCCTAGCCACAAGCTAGGCCTCTCCGGTCTGCCATCCCCGCCCCAAGGGGGCAAATGGGAATGACAGTCTTATGAGCTAAAGGCTCGGGCTCAGGCACCTACCCTACCCTAGAAGGGTTAGGCATGGTGTCGATCTTTTATTGGTAAATAAACATGTGCATAGGTAGCCTTTGAGCTTTGTTGAACTTCAGTGTTACATTGTTCTATGTAATATTAATCTTTTGCATGTATTTAGACGACCTGGTTGAGGTGTCGCTGTGTTGGATTCTTGTGTATTAATCTGTTCTGTGTTTTATATCAACTTGTATTTGCATTGCTTTAAATAAAATATAAAAAAAAAAATTTCATCCCCCAGTCACCTATCTTTTTAAGTTCTAGTGTCCATCATACAGTCATTTCGCTCCTTCCTAGTCACAGGCGTCCAGCTTATAGCATTTCCACACATTCATGTCCTCTATTATTCTGCCTTCAGCAACAACTTACCTTCCATTGTTGACTAAACTTACCTTAATGAAAGATGAAGAAATACTCTTATATTCCTGGGTGTTAGACAACACCTGTTCACTGCACACAGTTGTTAGATTTTCTTCAGGTAATTTAGTGACGAAATATGTGATATCCACATGGGTGTTCTTTACATCCATCTTATACCACAGGCAATACTGAGGCTCTGAATACAGGTCGTATATTATCTGCTTGTCTCTGATGGGCGGCCCACAGCTTTCTGGGGAAGACAAAACGTATATTATGAGCGTTAACGATTGCTGTGATGTGCTCACCAGTAGATTATGGAAGTACACAGTGATAAGAAAAGACTACCGATGATTAATGCAAGTAGTGGATACACACGTTCCACCTAGTGCTCCGTTGTCCTCTTCTCAAGATCATACCTGAGATGCCACCTTCTTAACGCAGAAGATAACATAACAAGGATCGAACACTAGTAAACATATGTAAATAAATCTTTTTTAACTAGCGAATATTGCCTAAAAACATAACAGTCGTAGCGTCTAGTTGGTCCTTAACTTGCATCCACACCCATTCACTCCTGCAAACAATTTTTGTAAACAATTGCGGTGTCTGTACGTCAAGTGAGAGAACGCCATTCTTTGTCCAGTGTAAAACTGCAAAGTAAAAGGACACATGTGCAACTTATGTGACATTTTTATTCTGGCAACGTTTCACTCTCCAGGAGCTTTGTCTCGTGTGGCAACGTTTCGCTCTCCAGGAGCTTTGTCTCGTGTTCATCAAGAACAGCTTGACAAAGCTCCTGGAGAGCGAAACGTTGCCACAATAAAAATGTCACATTAGTTGCACTTGTGTCCTTTTATTTTACATATTGTCGGTAATTCTACCAACATTATTACAGTGTAAAAGTGGATGACTTTTAAAGTTAAAATTGTAATAATGTTGGTAGAATTACCGAAAATATGTAAAGTAAAAGGACACAAGTGCAACTAATGTGACACTGTATTGTGGCAACGTTTCGGTCTCGAGGAGCTTTGTCAAGCAGTTACAAACAGTACATGGACACAGAGGATATGAAAGTTAAGACACTTGTGCAACATCTGGTTATCTTTACTGTAGACGTTTCGCCATCCAGTGGCTTTATCAATACAAATTCTAGGACATAATTAGAAAACAGAAGAACTATATACAAAAGATGAGGTAATCAGTCCCTCAGCCTTGGAGGTGGTGTTTACAACACAGTGGTTGTAGAGATTCTGAAGCACAGGTAAGGAGACTGGAGCTTGGTATAAACCTTGGTAATAAATACCGACAAGTTGGTTTAGAAAGACACGTAAGCAAACACTATGAAGGGATGATCTTGGCGAGGTGTTCGGACTCTAGGTGTTTCATGTATAAGTTGGCTAGGACGGCACTGATGGGGGACCCCATTCCTGAAAAACAACCTATCGTCACGCACCTTAACTGACTACGAGAAACAAGCACTGAGTCTGGGACTCAAATAAACCGAACTATCAACTCAACCTAGTTACCAGGAACCACAGACACAGTGACAGAAACTTCCAGAAATGTTATATACAGGGCATTCTCACTGCAGCTTTATGTGAACCTCCTTCTTCTAATCTTCCTAGACGATACATCACTGCCCTTAACGACCTCGCCAACGACCCCAACATTATCGTCACCACCGCCGACAAAGGAGGTGGAGTCGTCATACTCAACATCAGTGACTACAACACTAAAATGATGGACCTTTTGAGTGATCAGTCTACATACGAACCCATCAGCACTCAACAGTGGGAGACACTCACCAGAGATTTTCTATAAAAAAACAGACAAATACTCAAACGCAGTAGAGAAGGGAAGAAACTTCTGTACTTGTTACCTAGCAACCCTAAACCAGCACAAATGTATGGTTTACCCAAGACCCATAAACATAATATTCCTCTCAGACCCATCACGTCAGGTATAGGCAGTGCACCACACAAACTAGCCGGAGATCTTGCCAAACATCTTTCCTGCTTTCTGGGGACCATCAGCCCCGCTCATCTTAAACACACAGGCGACCTTCTCAACCGCATCCGAAACCTCTCCATCCGTAACAAGAAACTAAGCAGTTTGGACGTGACTTCCCTCTTCACAAAAGTACCTACCACAAAAGCCATCGAGGTTCTACGACGTAAAGTCAATAAGGACCTTAATCTTCCTCTACCTCCCGGAGATTTTGTTGACTTGATTGAACTCTGTGTTAATTTCAACTGTTTTTCTTCCAATAACAGGCTCTACAAACAAACCTACGGCATGGGAATGGGGTCCCCCATCAGTGCCGTCCTAACCGACTTATACATGGAACACCTAGAGCCCGAACACTTCGCCAACATCATCCCTTCAAGCGTCACTTGGTTACATTACATGGACCACGTCCTCGTAATAACTCCCAAACGTTTATTTTTTTCAAATTTTTTTTTGAATTTCATTTTATTGTGCTCTCCACTTCCTCGAATCAAGTTTTTTGGATTGCCCCTCCAACTTTCACCCCCACCCCAAATTTTTTCGAATTTTTTTCTCGATAATACAAAGTCTCCATCTCCTCGGATCAAGTTTTTCTCGAAATCAAAGTCTCCACTTCCTCGAATCAAGTTTTTTGGAAGTCTCCATCTCCTTGGATCAAGCTTTTCTCGATAATACAAAGACTCCAATTCCTCGGATCAAATTTTCTCGAAATCAAAGTCTCCATCTCCTTGGATCAAGTTTTCTCGATAATACCAAGACTTCATCTCCTCGGATCAAGTTTTTTGGATTCCCCCCTATGGGGTTTCGAAATTCTTATGATCTCCTTGGATCAAATTTTTGGGTTCCCCCCTCTGGGGGTAAGCATTCAAATGAACTCCCACTTGCATCCCAATTTTTTTTTTCTCGATAATACAAAGACTCCAATTCCTCGGATCAAATTTTTTTCTCGATAATACCAAGACTCCATCTCCTTGGATCGAGTTTTTTGGATTCCCCCCTCTCAGGGTAAGCATTCAAATGAATTCCTCCTATGAGGCATGGTACTTTCTCTTACTACAGGTCTAAACAAGTGTGACGTCAGTATTCCTCTCATTAATGTTAAATGAACTAAAAAGTGTGTTTACTCGGCGGTCAGTGACGTCACGTGATGACCTCACACATACAAGCTGAATCTTGTCGACTTCCCCCTATGTCAGTGACGTCACGCGATGACCCCACACACACAGGCTGAATCTTGTCGACTTCCCCCTATGTCAATGACGTCACGTGATGACCCCGCACACAGGCTGAATCTTGTCGACTTACCCCTACACATTTCATATACAACATAGGGAAAACATTTTCACTCTTAACCCAGGATAATCCAAATAATTTCACATTTTTTTTCGTTAATACCCACAACAATCCACAATTTCTTTACAACACAAGTCCAGACATTTTTTCTCGTTTTAACTATTTCATCTCAGGTCACTCCCCACGAAGTAACCTTCTCTCTCTCCTCCTCCCCACCCTCCCGAACCCTCACACTCCAACCAACACCTCACAATTTTCACTCATAACCCCCAATTTTTCTCGTTTTAACTATTTCATCAGAAAGTCACCACAACACTTATAACCACTTTTCGATAAATTCACTAGTCACAATTTTACATATTACGAAGTTAATACGCACACACACCTCACTTTACTTTGAACACCTTCAAAACACTCTCATAAATCATTTGAATACTCACAAAAATACCTTTGAACATTTCCAAACAACACTGAAACACTTCCAAAATATCATTTTGAATACTCCCAAATAAGATTTGACAGCTCTAATTTATCTGCACTTACACATTTCATTAAATTACAACTCATCCCCCCAAACTCCTCCCTCAATCTCCAGACTTCACAACATTATCTCAAAAACTAACTCAAACACTTTACTTTGAACATCACCAAAAAACACCATCAATTACCTTTAATTACTCCAAAAACATCATTCGAACACCCCCCAAATCACCTCTGAATACTCCCAGAACACCTTCATAAGTACTCTTGCACATCATTTGAACACCTTCAAAAACACCTTTGAACATTTCCAAACAACACTGAAACACTTCCAAAACACCATTTGAGTACTCCCAAATACACCACTGAATACTACTAAAACACCACTGAATACACTCAAAACACCACCAAAATCACCATAAACTATGATCAACACCCACAACACCCACAACCCACAACACCCACATCCCACATCACCCACAACCCACATCACCCACACCCCACAATTTTTTCTCGTTTTAACTAATTTCATCAGAAAGTCACAACAACAACAACCTACAACTTATAATCACACCTTTGAATATCCTCAAAACGCCATTTGAGTACTCCCAAATACACCACTGAATACTACTAAAACACCACTGAATACACTCAAAACACCACCAAAATCACCATAAACTAAGATCAACACCCACATCCCACAACACCCACAACCCACAACACCCACATCCCACATCACCCACAACCCACATCACCAACAACCCACAATTTTTTTTCTCGTTTTAACTAATTTCATCAGAAAAAGTCACATCAACAACCCACAACTTATAATCACTTTTCAACAACTCTAGTTCGACAACAACACCCACAATCCACAACGCCCACAGCACCCACAACCCACAATTTTTTTTCTCGTTTTAACTAATTTCATCAGAAAAAGTCACATCAACAACCCGCAACTTATAACCACTTTTTCGATATCTCTAGTTCGACAACAGCACCCACAATCCACAACACCCACATCCCACAATTTTTTTTTTCTCGTTTTAACTATTTCATCAGAAAAAGTCACCACATCACTTATAAACACTTTTCAGCAACTCTAGTTCGACTACATTACCCACAACCCTCATCACTTACCATTTTATTCGCAATTTATTCGGTACAAATTTTTCCCCTTCTTTTAACTGAATCTTAAATGTAATGCACATTCCTCCCTACATTACTAAAATTCTAATAAATTCCTCTCCATACCCATCTCCTTGTATCCACATAAATTGATATTATACTCACAACAACTAATCTCACTACCCAACTACTGAGACATGTTTCTACACCCTCCATTCTTTTCCAATATTTCATAACTTTTCAATTCTATAAATTCTTTTAAAATATTCACATATTACCTTTTATTTTCAGTAAAATCCTCCCATATTTCATTAAATTTCTAATACAACCCTCCCCATACCCCTCTCCATCTCACTCACATTTCTTCACATCCACTCACCCGTTTCCCAACACACCTCTTCAGAACAAACACAAAAATCACATTTCACATCCACAAATGCATCTCATCACCCATCTCAAATCCACTAAAATCACTGTAACCAAGATATTCACAAAATTCTATAACCACCTAACACACACAGACAACTCACTTTACTTTGAACACTACCAAAAACACCATCAATTACCATTGAATACTCCAAAAAAAATATCATTCGAACACCCCCAAAACACCACTGAATACTACCCAAACTAAGATCAACACTACCAGCTAATATCCATTTTATAGAAATCCCCACATTCCTCCCTACACTAAATTTCTAATAAAATCTATCTCCTCAACTCCACATAGTTTAATATTATACTCATAACCCCACAATTTTTTCTCAGTTCAACTATTTCATCAGAAAAAAGAGTCACCCGCATTTTGACTCAGTAATATTCACAACATGTCACAAATTTTTAGAAAACACTCATTTTTTTATAAATATATCATGAACACATCCAACTAAGATATGATATAAATCACATTTTTAGCCACATTCCCTCAATTTCGGTAATATGAACAAAATTGATTGGGATAACATTTAGAACATTTCCAAATTACGTTGGAGCACATTCATAAATATATTGGAACACTTCCAAAATACATTAGAGTACTCCAGAATTACTTTGTACGTCTCCATTTTTTGATATTTCCAAATTAGTTTTGAAAACTTTATCTTAAAATCGAACATTATTTTCTTGTTGGTAAACACACGCAATGGTAGAAATATTTACTCGATTTCCGAATAGAAACACATTTCTCGCTCTGAGAGACTCCTTGAGCTTATATGCCTTACCCCAAAGTATTGCGTCATGATTTTTTTACACCCGTTCCCCCCTCCAACGACGCCATGAAATGCGGTTCACATCCAAGGTAGAAAATCACATAGTCATCTCCTTACCGAACACCTGCGTCAACTCCGTAATGCTATGCATATAAGTGGCTTTGGCATGCTGCTCTTACCTGTATTTTTTTTTTTGTACCTCTGTATGTATGCTAAAATTTCTAAATAAATAAATAAATAAATCAATAAAATCTGGTCAGACAGACGCCATGAAATGGTGTTCACACCCAAGGTAGATTTAAGATAATCATCTCTTTCCAGACCAACTGTGTCCTCTTGTGCTAAAATTTGGTGATGTCACAGGGCTGACAGACACCATGAAATTAACTTAAATGAGATATAACATTTGTATTCTACCTCAATCCTTTTTTTCATGGTAAGGTTTGATTGATTTAAAATTCATCATGTCTTATAAACTTTTATTAAGCATTTCTCTTTTTAGTGAATGAATGAAACATCATATATTATTAATCTTGGTGTAACAACACGCTCTAAACATCATAAATCCTCCTCTCTAAGTCTTGTTCTTCCAAGCCCCGTCACATCGGCACCTGTAAATTTTAATATATTTTTTTTATTTCATTAGCATATAATGGGGAGAAATTTGCACCATCACCTGTAAAAGATATACACCAACTAAAAGTTACATATTTTTCACTAACCCAAACATATACTTCTCGTTAACTTAAATATCTTCCCATTCTTGACTTAAAAGCATAATCGTACTGTGTCCCCTTATTAACTTTAATGAATTAAAAGCGTATTATGGTAGACATGATTCTTGGTGTTCAAGTAGAGAGAGAAGGTCGAAATGGTAAGTGATACATTTCATGAAGAGATAAATATGAGTTATATATATTAATTCAAATATATCTCTCTCTCACTTCAAGTTATAATTACTTCCTCATAATAATTTAAATGAATTAAACCGTTGATACGAGGGATACCAAGCACTTCCTTCAATTCTAGAAGACAATAACTTCGAATCATCTTCTAATTCTTGACCTTGGTTAATGTTTTTCATTTCTTCTTTGACAACCATTGTTGATCGAATACCTTCTTCCTTAAATTTCATTATCATATCTTCGAGTATAGGTTTATAATGTGTATTCCAGATATAATCATTTGAAGTTTCATACCTCCCAATACCTTTCAGAAAGATAACCTCTTGTATGTTTTTATTGTCTTTCACACTTTTTATGACTCTCTCAATGGATTCCTTGAAATATCTTATTCTGTCTGCGATTGTATCTTTCTTTAAACCATACACCAAATGGGAATCTCTTGATTTTTCAATTAAATTTTGAGAAATGGTATTTTCCTCCAATGGTCCAGCAATACCAAATTGGCTTATTATGGCTGTTAAATAAGGAAGATTAAATTTTCTTTGATCCGGTGAAGGTTCAAACTCGATAACAGTTCCAGGGGTATCACGATCTTCAACTCTGCATCTTCTCAGATTCAATAATGGTTCTCCACTCCGATACACATCAGCTTAAGGATATTTCTTACCCAAATAATAACTTGCACCATATCCTTTTATAGCAACACAATTCGCATGGAAAATAATGCAGACTTTGTCACGACAATATTTTTCATCGTACAATTTTCCTTCTTCAATTTTAAAATATTTTTCCATCCTATTGGCTGTCTCCATTTTCTTGAGATGGTTAGTCGCACCCTGGTGGAAGAGGTACTAATGTATGAACAACAAAGAACAGAGATGTTTATACTCATCACCGTTCCTGCCAGACGTATGATCTCTATTCAGTTGCCTAATAAGGTTTTAGAGTGCTGGTGAATAAAACAAAAAAAAAAGTATTATAGAGATATTTTATTTGTCATATTTTACAATAATGATAACAGTATTTCTACGACGTTTTTTTAATTCCTTTGCAAAATCATGAACTTTCCCCTTGTTAACTTAAATGAACTAAAAGTGTGCATGCCAATCACCTCCGGCTGAAGCACATCCAATTCCTTCTGGAAACACAACTTTTTCCATTATAATCCCATTGGGATCTGTTAATAACCACTTAACAAGATCATTCATGCACTCTTTGAATATAATCTCACGACCTTTCTTTGTATCTAAATATTTGCATGTATTATAGTAGGCCTTATCAACTTTACAGTTCATATAATACTTATGTGGAGGTCCCATCGCATACTGTGCGAACATATTGACAATCATGGGGTTATTTTTTCCATTATTTACAAATTTTATGCTCCCAAATTTATCACGAGTGGCTTCACTAGCTAGATTTGCTTTATGACATCCAGGTGATCTAAATAAATATGGATTGCTAAGTGGTAAAACCTGACTTAAAGCATCAGCAAGACCTCCCTTTTTCAATTTAACAGCACAACAATTTGCTTGTTGTACTTAAAAAATTTTATCACTGCCACTAAAATCTTTTGTAATATTACCTTTCATTAATGAAAGATATTTTTCTTCATCTTTTGTTGCTTCTTTACCTGTAATTTTGATAAAATATAGTATTATATCCCAAAAATTAAGTTTGTTACTCAACAAATGAAAAAAAAATATTTCTCATTAGAATTTCTAAAAATTACATTGTGGGTGAATTTACTCAATAATATCTCATTAAAAACTCACGTTCAAAATCTTCCATTGCTATAAGCATTTCTTTATCGGTGAGATATTGTTCAGTCACCTTCCTTCGTTTTGGAGGGTTGTGATCAAGGTCTTCTATCGAATTAATCATTTCTTTATCAGTTCAGTGATGTGTAGACACTTGCTTCTGTAACAAATTTTTCACATGTAACTTCCACGTCTCCATCTAAATACTCTTGTAACTCAATACGGATGTGTCTTCTTATACTCTTTTCACCACGAGGGTTGTTGAGTTAGTAGTTTTTATAACTATATGTGTAGAGAAATTTGTTCCGTGAAAAACACTGCGGGGCATCACCATGACGATAGGTGAATGAACCACCACGAGTTTAGTGACATACAGGATGGGGATCATAGCTTACTTCAATGGTATTATGACATGTTATTACTATACCGATGGTGCATACTTGGAAATGCATGAAGACAATTAAAGGTAAGATAATTTGTTCAATGAGTATCGTGACGTCATGCTTTTAGTTCATTTAAAATAATAAGGGGAAGATGCTCTAACCTGTTTTAACGTGTTGCTGGATAGTGACGTCACAAGCAAGTAGTAAGTGTTGCCAAAAAAAATATTGTCTGAATATTTCTTTTTACTGAAAAATAAGGAAAGTTAACAATGACTAAACATATTATTTGAAATATACAATGGATAATATATATGCTTTGAGGAAATCCCCTGTAATGTGTATTTGTATTATTAAAAAAAATGATATTCGATGATGACAACGATTGAAATTTTTGGTATAAATATTTGGAGTGAAATGGTAAGGAATCACTTGATCAGAAGAAGGAATATGGAGGTGGTTGCAACAAAACATACTAGTGTGGTGTTTATAGAAATGTTATATACAATTAAGAGAGTCGAACCCATTCAAAAAAAAGTTGATGCGGAACATGTTCTCTCAAAAGAAGTGTTTGTAGCTGAGGTACGAGAAATGACTTAACGATGGAGTGAAGAAATATTGGAAAATTTATTGTTACGAGAATGTGAATGGAGTAGTCATTTATCTCAAACTTTTTTTATACCAAAGCCCAAAAAATTAATTATGAAAATGGATTTTGAAATGGCTGATCCTAGTTTAGGTAAGTTTAATGAAATTTTTCATTTAATACTATTTAGCAACTCTTTATGTGTATGGGAGAGTTGTGTGTAAGTCACCCCCAGACATTGCCCAGAAACCACATGGAAAGCATCTAATATGGGGAAACATGGCGATTTCATTGTTATTTGTGAAACGGTGAAAGATCTTCCTTGGTTGGAATTTTGCTACACTGTCAATCAACTCTTAAGGAAAGATGGTGAAACATTGAGTGAAAAGAATTTTCAGCGAGTTAAAAATTGGTTAGAAAATGAACTTGATTCGCATAAATTCATTGATGAAATGGTAACGGAGTGGAGTGATGATCTGGTATATTATATTTTGGAAAACAATATATCTGAAAACTTTGTCAGTCAAATATTTAATAGACAGTATAATCTGTGCATTTTGCATAGATGGTACAACACAAAGAAGTGGAAATTAATTTGGAGAGAACTTTTCACAGATATTAAACATTATAATAAAAACATTGAGCCTAATGTGTGAGTAACTTATAAGGTAAGCAAAATTATTTACCTTGTATCAGCGGTTTAATTCATTTAAATTATTATGAGGAAGTAATTATAACTTGAAGTGAGAGAGAGATATATTTGAATTAATATATATAACTCATATTTATCTCTTCATGAAATGTGTCACTTACCATTTCGACCTTCTCTCTCTACCTGAACACCAAGAATCATGTCTACCATAATACGCTTTTAATTCATTAAAGTTAATAAGGGGACACAGTACGATTATGCTTTTAAGTCAAGAATGGGAAGATATTTAAGTTAACGAGAAGCATATGTTTGGGTTAGTGAAAAATATGTAACTTTTAGTTGGTTTATATCTTTTACAGGTGATGGTGCAAATTTCTCCCCATTATATGCTAATGAAATAAAAAAAATATATTAAAATTTACAGGTGCCGATGTGACGGGGCTTGGAAGAACAAGACTTAGAGAGGAGGATTTATGATGTTTAGAGCGTGTTGTTACACCAAGATTAATAATATATGATGTTTCATTCATTCATTAAAAAGAGAAATGTTTAATAAAAGTTTTTAAGACATGATGAATTTTAAATCAATCAAACCTTACCATGAAAAAAAGGATTGAGGTAGAATACAAATGTTATATCTCATTTAAGTTAATTTCATGGTGTCTGTCAGCCCTGTGACCTCACCAAATTTTAGCACAAGAGGACACAGTTGGTCTGGAAAGAGATGATTATCTTAAATCTACCTTGGGTGTGAACACCATTTCATGGCGTCTGTCTGACCAGAGTTGACACAGGTGTTCGGTAAGGAGATGACTATGTGATTTTCTACCTTGTATGTGAACCGCATTTCATGGCGTCGTTGGAGGGGGGAACGGGTGTACAAAAATCATGACGCAATACTTTGGGGTAAGGCATATAAGCTCAAGGAGTCTCTCAGAGCGAGAAATGTGTTTCTATTCGGAAATCGAGTAAATATTTCTACCATTGCGTGTGTTTACCAACAAGAAAATAATGTTCGATTTTAAGATAAAGTTTTCAAAACTAATTTGGAAATATCCAAAAATGGAGACGTTTAAAGTAATTCTGGAGTACTCTAATGTATTTTGGAAGTGTTCCAATATATTTATGAATGTGCTCCAACGTAATTTGGAAATGTTCTAAATGTTATCCCAATCAATTTTGTTCATATTACCGAAATTGAGGGAATGTGGCTAAAAATGTGATTTATATCATATCTTAGTTGGATGTGTTTGTGATATATTTATAAAAAAATGAGTGTTTTCTAAAAATTTGTGACATGTGAATATTACTGAGTCAAAATGCGGGTGACTTTTTTTTCTGATGAAATAGTTGAACTGAGAAAAAATTGTGGAGTTATGAGTATAATATTAAACTATGTGGAGTTGAGGAGATAGATTTTATTAGAAATTTAGTGTAGGGAGGAATGTGGGGATTTCTATAAAATGGATATTAGCTGGTAGTGTTGATCTTAGTTTGGGTAGTATTCAGTGGTGTTTTGGGGGTGTTCGAATGATATTTTTTTTGGAGTATTCAATGGTAATTGATGGTGTTTTTGGTAATGTTCAAAGTAAAGTGAGTTGTCTGTGTGTGTTAGGTGGTTATAGAATTTTGTGAATATCTTGGTTACAGTGATTTTAGTGGATTTGAGATGGGTGATGAGATGCATTTGTGAATGTGAAATGTGATTTTTGTGTTTGTTCTGAAGAGGTGTGTTGGGAAACGGGTGAATGGATGTGAAGAAATGTGAGTGAGATGGAGAGGGGTATGGGGAGGGTTGTATTAGAAATTTAATGAAATATGGGAGGATTTTACTGAAAATAAAAGGTAATATGTGAATATTTTAAAAGAATTTATAGAATTGAAAAGTTATGAAACATTGGAAAAGAATGGAGGGTGTAGAAACATGTCTCAGTACTTGGGTAGTGAGATTAGTTGTTGTGAGTATAATATCAATTTATGTGGATACAAGGAGATGGGTATGGAGAGGAATTTATTAGAATTTTAGTAATGTAGGGAGGAATGTGCATTACATTTAAGATTCAGTTAAAAGAAGGGGAAAAATTTGTACCGAATAAATTGCGAATAAAATGGTAAGTGATGAGGGTTGTGGGTAATGTAGTCGAACTAGAGTTTCTGAAAAGTGTTTATAAGTGATGTGGTGACTTTTTCTGATGAAATAGTTAAAACGAGAAAAAAAAATTGTGGGATGTGGGTGTTGTGGATTGTGGGCGTTGTTGTCGAACTAGAGATATCGAAAAAGTGGTTATAAGTTGCGGGTTGTTGATGTGACTTTTTCTGATGAAATTAGTTAAAACGAGAAAAAAAATTGTGGGTTGTGGGTGTTGTGGGTTGTGGGTGTTGTGGGCGTTGTGGGTTGTGGGTGTTGTTGTCGAACTAGAGTTGTTGAAAAGTGATTATAAGTTGTGGGTTGTTGATGTGACTTTTTCTGATGAAATTAGTTAAAACGAGAAAAAAAAATGTGGGTTGTGGGTGTTGTGGGATGTGGGTGTTGATCTTAGTTTATGGTGATTTTGGTGGTGTTTTGAGTGTATTCAGTGGTGTTTTAGTAGTATTCAGTGATGTATTTGGGAGTACTCAAATGGTGTTTTGGAAGTGTTTCAGTGTTGTTTGGAAATGTTCAAAGGTGTTTTTGAAGGTGTTCAAATGATGTGCAAGAGTACTTATGAAGGTGTTCTGGGAGTATTCAGAGGTGATTTGGGGGTGTTCGAATGATGTTTTTGGAGTAATTAAAGGTAATTAATGGTGTTTTTTGGTGATGTTCAAAGTAAAGTGTTTGAGTTAGTTTTTGAGATAATGTTGTGAAGTCTGGAGATTGAGGGAGGAGTTTGGGGTGATGAGTTGTAATTTAATGAAATGTGTAAGTGCAGATAAATTAGAGCTGTCAAATCTTATTTGGGAGTATTCAAAATGATATTTTGGAAGTGTTTCAGTGTTGTTTGGAAATGTTCAAAGGTATTTTTGTGAGTATTCAAATGATTTATGAGAGTGTTTTGAAGGTGTCCAAAGTAAAGTGAGGTGTGTGTGCGTATTAACTTCGTAATATGTAAAATTGTGACTAGTGAATTTATCGAAAAGTGGTTATAAGTGTTGTGGTGACTTTCTGATGAAATAGTTAAAACGAGAAAAATTGGGGGTTATGAGTGAAAATTGTGAGGTGTTGGTTGGAGCGTGAGGGTTCGGGAGGGTGGGGAGGGTGGGGAGGAGGAGAGAGAGAAGGTTACTTCGTGGGGAGTGACCTGAGATGAAATAGTTAAAACGAGAAAAAATGTCTAGACTTGTGTTGTAAAGAAATTGTGGATTGTTGTGGGTATTAACGAAAAAAAATGTGAAATTATTTGGATTATCCTGGGTTAAGAGTGAAAATGTTTTCCCTATGTTGTATATGAAATGTGTAGGGGTAAGTCGACAAGATTCAGCCTGTGTGCGGGGTCATCACGTGACGTCATTGACATGGGGGAAGTCGACAAGATTCAGCCTGTGTGTGTGGGGTCATCGCATGACGTCACTGACATAGGGGGAAGTCGACAAGATTCAGCCTGTATGTGCGGCCATCACGTGACGTCACTGACATAGGGGGAAGTCGACAAGATTCAGCTTGTATGTGTGAGGCCATCACGTGACGTCACTGACCACCGAGTAAACACACTTTTTAGTTCATTTAACATTAATGAGAGGAATACTGACGTCACACTTGTTTAGACCTGTAGTAAGAGAAAGTACCATGCCTCATAGGAGGAGTTCATTTGAATGCTTACCCTGAGAGGGGGGAATCCAAAAAACTCGATCCAAGGAGATGGAGTCTTTGTATTATAGAGAAAAGCTTGATCCAAGGAGATGGAGACTTCCAAAAGACTTGATTCGAGGAAGTGGAGACTTTGATTTCGAGAAAAACTTGATCCAAGGAGATGGAGACTTTGTATTATCGAGAAAAAAAAATCGAAAAAATTTGGGGTGGGGGTGAAAGTTGGAGGGGCAATCCAAAAAACTTGATTCGAGGAAGTGGAGAGCACAATAAAGTGAAATTCAAAAAAAATTTGAAAAAAATCGGAAAAAAATTCGGGGCGCGGGGGCGATCCGGACGACGCTGCAGAAGGCGCAGCAGAAGGCGCGGGGCAGGGCGCGAGGGGTGCGGGCGGGGCGCGAGGGCGCGGCGGGGCCGGTGGGTCGGCGTGACGGGCGGGGGGGGCGCGGGGGGGGCGTGGGGGGGCGCGGGGGGGGGGGCGCGGGGGGGCGCGGGTGGGGGGTCGTGGGCGGGGGTCGTGGGCGGGCGCGGGTGGGGGGCGAGGTGGTCTCGAGGGGGAGGTGGTCTCGAGGGCGAGGTGGTCTCGAGGGGGAGGTGGTCTCGAGGGGGAGGTGGTCTCGAGGGCGAGGTCAAGGTCATTAGCACATAGGTGTGAAAAGGAGACCGCTCTGTAGAAGTCCTTTTGGGAGGAGACCGCTCAGGAAGAGACCGCTCAGGAAGAGACCGCTCTGTAGAAGAGACCGCTGAGCAGAGGAGACCGCTCTGTAGAAGAGACCGCTGAGCAGAGGAGACCGCTCTGTAGAAGAGACCGCTGAGCAGAGGAGACCGCTCTGTAGAAGAGACCGCTCTGTAGAAATCATCACTACTCCTGTCCACTCGTCAGGTGGAAGTAAGTGTATTGCCTCCGGCACTCTCCCACCGTAAGTTCTTTTATTTTCCCAGGTTTTATGTCCAAGGATGACTTTGTCAATATACAGCGTGATTGCCCTTCAATTTGGGGTTGTCATAATCAAGCTTTTAACAACAAAGTTATCCACGGGAGATACATATCTCATAAGTTTGAATGTATTAATGGTATCTTATATAAATCTGTATTTAAATCTCATTCTTCAGCGATAGATTATTCCCTCCTTGTTGTTCCTAAACCATGTCGAGAGACTGTTCTTCAGTTGACTCATGATTTGCCAGTGACCAAACACTTGGCCCATCGTAAGACGTGGCATAAACTCAAGCACACTTATTTTTGGCCAAGCATGTACTCTCAGGTTACAAATAAGTATAGTTCTTGCAATAGGTGTCAGGTGCTTACTGCACAAAATACACACACTCCTAGTTCCTGTATATTTATTAAATTTAAAACTTCCCTCCTGCAGAAACGAGATACTCCACCATAGAAAAGGAATGTTTGGCCCTTGTGTGGGGTATCTCCAAACTTAAATTTTATTTACTGGGAAAAGAATTTATTTTAGAAACGGATCACAAACCTTTGATATATCTAGAAACTTTTAAGGGAACCAACAGTTGCCTTTTAAGGTGGACATTGGCACTCCAAGCTTTTAAGTTTCATATTGTGTATATCAATGGTTCATCCAATTATTTCTCTGACTGGTTAAGTCGTGACAGTCAGTAAAAGATTTGTTGCCTTACGCGACTTCCACATGTTAGAACTTTTTCCTCGCCTATTCTTCTTATACTCCTTGACTATAAGTCTTGGTATGGGGGAGTGTGAGCATTCGCTGCCTGACCACAGTAGAGTGCGGTTGTGCTCTGCACCCCTCTGCTGTTTTCAGGCGAGCTACCTCAGTTCGTCACAACCTTTGAGTAGTGAGGACGTGCGCTGCTCATTTACCAACATGGCGCTGCATAGCTACAGGCCCATCAACACTGTTTGCGTTGAGTTGACCCGTGGGGCTGTCACCGGAGCCACGATGGACTTGTTACTACCGGCGATTATCCGTGATACCTACGGTATCGCAGATGAAGAGATATGTGGTGTAGCACTTAATGGGATGACACGGATCTTCGTTAAAATGACGTCAGCAAATGTCTATGAAGTGGTGGTGGATAAGTATCAAGAGACCATGATAGCCATCAATTCAGCTGTATCAGTACGTCTTCATGATGTATCACGACACTACACATGGGTTAAAATAAGGAATGTGCCTTTTGAGGCGACTGAATTTGTTATAAAAGATGAACTACATAATTATGGTACGGTTCATATGGCCTCTGCAGGTCGGTGGGCCGCTGAACCTTATGCTGGACGTTTGGAGGGACGTGTCGGCTGTGTGGGTCGTATGACCACATAGCGGCACAGTGTGGTAAGCGTCGTGGCAATCTCCAAATATCGCAACAGCAACATTCGGAAGAGGTCGAGGAAGTTGAGGGACGAGAACAGTCTTATGCTCACCCGTCTCGACAACGGACATCTTGGAGTGAAGAGGTAGAAAAAGGGCAGGAAAATGCTTTGGAGGATGCAAAACAGCGAGAAGAATCACCGTCACTGGACATAAATAAAGTATTTGAAGAGACTCTGCCCACTATGGGGGACGAGGATGTAGCGGCGTCTTTAGTGAAGGCACTGGATGTATTGTTAGACAAGTCGATCGTCAACCGTGTGGAGGATCCAGGTGCAATTTTGGGATCGGTTGAGCATCATGGTGAGGCGACGGATGAAAGCATTGAGTCTGGTGTGTCGCATGGTATGATGGTGAATATAGCAGAAGTGGAGGTGCATCATGATAGTACTAAAGAAATCCCAATGCAGGTGGAGGGTAGGACGCGAAAGTGAACTGCGACTCCATCAGACTCAGACGACGTGCTTACTCCTGCCCAAAGGCCAGGGAAAAAGTCTTGGGCGGATGTAGAGAGGAAAGGGAACAGTGAATCCACGAAACAAGAGTTTATCAAGGTGATTCCCAAAAAAGGGGAGAGGGATAGAGGTGTTGTAAAATGTATAAGTGAAAAGTCTATACCTAGAACGAAAGGAAAATCCCATTAATTGACTTTAAGGTTTTGACAATAAATATTAACGGTTTGAGATCTGAGCGGAAGCGAAAGTGGTTTAATGAATTTTTGGTGCGTCTAGATGTGGATGTGGTATTTATCCAAGAACACAATTACAGAATTGGATATGAGTTAGAAATGGACGGTTACGATGTGTATATGGAATATGCGACTAGGTTAAAAGGAGGCATCGCCATTCTGGTAAAGGAAAATAGCCCGTTTGTAGTACGCCATAGTGAAAGGGGGGAGGGGAGAGTGATTAGGGTGGATGGTTTATGGGGTAGAGCACACATAAGTTTTGTAGGTGTATATGGGCCGGCCGAGGGAGATGTACAACTTAAAACTCACTTTGTACAAGATGTATTAGTATATTATCTACGTAGTTTACCAAATGTAGCGATAATAGGGGGAGACTGGAATTGTGTAATACGACGAAAAAACGTGGAGCCTCGAGGAGCGGGTTGTTGCTTGGGGTTCTTGGGAGATTTATTGACGAGTGTGGGTTTAATGGATGTGTGTGGGGGGGGTGGCATGGTGGAGCATACTTTCATTAGACGAGATTATGCGGCGAGATTGGGTAGAATGTACGTGTCTAGTGCGGTTACAGTGCGGAGAGTGAGTGTGATAAATGTGGTTTTTTCGGATCATAGAGGAGTGGTAATGGATGTAGATATTGCGGGTGTGCCTAGAAGGGGTCCGTCATTTTGGAAATTAAATGTAAATTTATTGAAGAGAGAGGAAAGTCGTTTGTCTTTTGGGCATATGTGGGAACGCCTTGTGGTTGAAGCACCTGGAGATGTGGCTTTGGTTAATTGGTGGGAAAGGATAGCCAAAAAGCGAATTAAGGAATATTATATTAGTCAGGGAGTGAGATATAATCAGTTACAGTATGGTTTCCAACGATATTTAGAGGGGCAGTTGCGCGACTGCTATGTACAAGCGAATGCTAATTATCCTGTTACAGAAATTGAACGAATTAAGGAGCAACTACGAAATTTACAAAACGAAAGGTTTGATGGGGAAAGGCTTAAGGGTGGAATCGAAGAGGTTTTGTGGGGAGATCGGCCGTCGGCGTGTGTGTTGAGGAATCAACACAGACGTCGCAAAGCAATGGAGTTAATGGGGTTGAATGTTCAGGTAGGTATGCAGGGGTATAGAGTGAATCAGGTGTTGACGACGACGGAGGGTATGAGTGGGTATATTGATGCTTGGGTTAAAATGAAAATGCAAAGTGTTGGAATAAGTGAAATTGCATTGCAGTCAATCGGTAGGTTTGTGCGTTGTGAGCTGGAGGAGCATGATCGTTTGATGTTGGGAGGGCTGATAACGGAGTGTGAGACTTGGGAGGCTTTATCTGGGGCACAATTGGGTAAGGCACCAGGAATAGATGGGTTGCCCAGCGACTTTTATCTTCAAAATTGGAACGTTTTATAGGGGTTTCTGGTACGTTTATTCAATATCATGAAGCGGGATGGGGTTTTAGGGGAACAACAAAGGTTGGCTGTGGTCGTCCTAGTTCCTAAAGGCGAGCCATTAACGGTTAAAGATTATCGTGCAATCTCGTTATTATGTGGGGACTATAAAATTTTTGGAAGGATCTTGGCTTACAGAATAAAAAAAGTCCTGGGCAAAGTGATTGACAAGGGACAATATGGGGTGCTGGGCAGGTCTGTGTATGAAGGTCACGGTATGATTAGAAGTTTTATTGAAGAAAGAGTAAGATTGGGAGGGAGGGGGGGTATTGGCTATAGATTGGGAGGCGGCATATGATAGTGTGGAACAGGAGACGTTATGGAAGATCATGAGATGGCAGGGGTTTGGGGCGGAAATTATATCATGGGCCAAATTAATGTATCAGGAGGCAACTTTGCGTGTGCAGGTGAATGGGAGGTTGGGAGTTCGAATTCAGATGGGAAGGTTTTTTTTTTTTTTTTTTTTTTTTTTATTAGAAACCTTACAAAAGTACAAAGGATGCATAATAAAGTACAGGAATACAAAACATTCTTTTGTGCTACTAGTACCAGGTTATTCCCGGCTGGAACAAGTATTATAACATCTTGTTATAGCAAACAATACACGCTAAGACAAACCTCACTAAAGTATAAGTCATTAATAGTTGCCGCCAAGCCATTGTACCCACAGAAAACACACCAAAATGAAACTTTACATAGTTTAACAATATAAAATGAATACCTGACATGTTCTATTACAACAAAACCAACATACAAATGTACAACATCACAAGATTACTAAAGTTGAAATTTTCACACATGACTAAAACCATAACCACCTTTAACACACAATATATGTACTACACATATCATGTCAGTAAAGTAAAAAGACCCTAACCAAAGCTACCATAACAACTACAAAACAAGACAAAACTCTAACATACCCGCTATGACAGGGTACAGAGTATTGATTAAGTTATGTTACATTAGATCCTAACCAATAGGAATTCGAAGGAGCGTTTGATTCCTTATGCACAATAACAATAGAGAAACAGTATTTTACTATTATTAATATGTTAACCCTCTAATACAATAATTCTGCTACAGAAAACAGAACAACATACATGTAACATACAATAATAAAATAACCCAAAACAAGTTTTTATAACAAATCTCGGCACATTAAAGGGTTTAAAACCAAACCCTATACATAATTAAACCTCCCACATATGTATATAAACCGAAAATCTTGTCCACAATACTTCGTTGGTATAACCCCATAATAACATGGTATAGACCCAAAACCTATACATACACTTAAATTTTTTCACATAGAACCTTCTTCAGACAATAAAAGTTAAACATAAGACAAGAGGAGTAATAAGGATAAGGCTGCTGTAATTTTCCAGTCCCAAAAGAACTGACACGTATCTCAGTTTTTTTTTTTTTTTTTTTCTTTTTTTTTTAAACCAACTTGCCAATCCAATTACTTAAAAACGAGATCCTAAGGGCTCGGTATCCTGGCTATCAAGGAAATTTTTAAAACCAGTGAACATAACCATCAGGCTTAGAATTGTAACCCTAGAAACCACACTTATTCTCACTATGACAAACATTCTCGTGAAACATGGCATACCATCCATACCTAATTTTCACTACCTTCCTCTTACACACTACATAAGCTCCAAAGAAAAACAAAAACAACCCCCCCCCTTTACATCCCCCCATAAGGAGACCACTCCTTTGTCCATCCTCAGGGACCCCGACAAAGGGAACCCACAGTGAGGTTCCTATAACCTTCCGTGAAACTTTTTTCCCAGGACGCCCCATAAACCAGCATATTCCTACACTTCGTCCTATAGAATCTAGCCGCCAACGCTTTTATCCTCTTATCACCCCTTAATCCCCTCATTCCCCATGAAATGTCCAGATAATCCACTATAATATACATTATAGCCCTACCAACATCCCTAGGCACTCCCCTTACATCTAGTAGTAAAGCCCTTAAAAACGGCAAACGACCCCCCCCCCAACAGTCTGATAACCCCACCCATCCATGATCTCACCCCCTCCAAGGAGGTACAAAAGAAGACCACATGAAACGCCGTTTCAACATCGCCACAAAACTGACAAAAAGCCTCTTCCACAAACCCCATACTACGTAACACCTCCTTGGAAGCCAGAATCCCCATGATAAAACGATACACTAATTCTCTTACTCTAGCCGGTATCCGAAGCTTACTAAAATCTTTCCAAATAACCCCCCAATCATACGTTGGATACACAGCTACCCCTTGCATAATTCCCTGACCTTTCACTACCCTCACCAACCTTTTCACTTTGATGTTATCCACCTGTTGCACTGTCAATAAAAATCTCAACATATCTTCACAAAACCTCAATTCCTTCCCACTCCACCATTTACGTGCCTCCTCCATAACTCTTCCTACTTTAGCGCCCCTCACACCCCCTTCCCTCATATACCTCCGCTTGATATATACAGCCATTACTCTCAGTCCTAAAGACAACAAACCTAAACCCCCTCTTCGAACATCCGTCATAACTACCTCCTTACTTAACCATGCCCTCCCAAATCCCCACACAAACTTCAGCACCCTCCTCTGCATTTCTACAATATCTCGTACCTCTAAGGGAAAAACCTCTGCCACCCCCCATACCTTGCTATAGACAAGTGCATTTACCACCACTACCCTCTGATGTAATGCTAAGTCCCTCGCACTTAAACCTCCTAGTCTACTTAAAACCTTACCCGTGACAGACTCCGAATTTACCCTTCTGCATGCCTGCACTTCCGCCATATACCATATCCCACATACCCTGATTTTGTCAACCACTGTCCATCCTAACCCCATCCCCAAGCCCCCCCCTATCCAATTACCTACCCCTAGTAACCTTGATTTCACCATATTAACTCTCATTCCGGTATTCATACCAAACATCTGAATCACTCCACCCACCCTCCTTAACTCCTCCTTACCCCGTAGCAAAACAATAGTATCATCCACATACCCAACGATGCCCCCTTTGCATCCCCCTTCCATCTCCTGTTTGTCCATCACCCTCTCAACAGACTCATAAAAAGGATTCTGCACACACGCAAAGAGCAGCTGTGACATCGGACAGCCCTGCCTCAAACCTTTCTCCATCGGTACACTTCCACCCAACCTCCCATTGACCTGTACCCTTACCTCTGCCTCAGCATACAGGCTGTTCACCCACCTCACTGCCCCCTCCCGAAACCCCAACCTCTCTAAGCAAACCCCTAAGAAATCTCTGTCCACGCAATCATATGCATTCACTCAATCTAAACCTAGTATTCCCCCTCCCGTACATCTCTCTAGAAAATCCCTAATCAACCCATGTCCATCCCTCATCCTTCTTCCCGGAATTCCCAACTGCCCCCTATGTAACACTAAACCCAACACTTTCCTCATTCTGTTGCCCAAAACCTTAGCAAAAATCTTGTAATCCGAGCACATTAACGTAATCGCACGGTAATCATTCAAAACTCGGCATTCCTTCTTTTTGGGCACTAAAACCGTGACACCCGTTCTTTGCGATTTCCCCATCCTCCCACTACTTAACATACAATTCAAAACCCCCACCAGACAATGCTGTACACTCCCCCAATGACACCTATAAAAATCGTTTGGTATGCCATCTATGCCTGGGGTTTTACCCTGGCACATCCCAAAAACTGCCTCCTCCACCTCCTCTACACTAATACTACCCTCGATTCTGTCACTGTCCTGCTCACTTAATACCCTATTAAACCCTTCATCCCCAAACCGTCCCTCACCCACTCCCCCGCCAACCCTCCTCCACTTCTCCCTAAACCAAAAATCTGCATACAAACTAATATTTTCCGTGGTGGATAGGCCTTGACCCTCCTCAAAGCCACCCCTTCCTGTACCTGCCTCAATATACGCCAAAGTGGTTTTCGCCTGCCGTTCCTTAAACCTCCTTAATACAAAACCCGATGGCCTATCCCCCCTTAAAACATCCTCCAACCCTGCCCTAACTCGAATTGCCTCAAATTTTTCATTGTGAATTTCCGCCAACCTATTTCGCAAACGTTCCATGTCCTCACTCCGCCCCACCCGTTCCTCTGCATAACAGTCATTTAACTGACCCTCAAGATAATTTTGTAGACCATAGCTCCACCTCGCCATCTCCTTACCCTGTACTTTAAAAAATTTCACGATTTCAACTTTAGCCCTCATTTCCCACCAATCCAGCAAATCCATTTCCATATTCCTAGTCTCCCAAAAGGATTTCCACCAATCTTCAAACCCTGTAGGGTCACCCTCATCCCTAAGTAGCCTCACATTTAATTTCCAGTATCCTGCATAAACTCTCACTATGCCATCTACCCTCAAATCTGCTATAACAGCACGATGATCAGAAAAACCCACATCGATAGTCCTCACCCTCTCCACACCTATGCCCTGCCTAACATAAATCCTATCTAACTGTGCCTCATATCCCCTACGAATAAAAGTGTGCTCCACTCCATATCCCCTACTTCCCACCACATCTACCACTCCAACATCTCGCAAAACATCCCGCAGAACCCCCAAAACACAACCCGCCCCCCTCAGAACCACATCACCATTCCTAATGACACAATTCCAATCCCCACCAATCACCGTAAAAGCAGGTAAACCTCTCAAGTGATATACCAGAACATCGCGTACAAAATCCACCTTCACTCTAGCGTTACTAGTTGCTGGCATGTACACACCTACAAAACTAACCCTCCTGGCCCCCCAAAACCCATCCACCCTGACAACCCTCCCACCCCCCCCTCCTCCCAACCCAGGATATGCAAAGGACTGGTCTCCTTTACCGCCACAGCCACACCTCCTTTCAACCTCAAAGCATCACATGTAAACAACCTATAACCTTTCAACAACAACTCACATCCTAACCTATGGTTATGTTCCTGCAAAAAACAGACATCAATACTAAATCTCCTCAAAACCCACTCTAACCATACCCTCTTGACCTCGAGTTTAAGACCGTTTACATTGAAAGTTACACACCTGAATTTTACAAGAATGGCGGCTTACCCCTGTGCCGCTGAGGCTTACTTGGTCCTCCTTTCATAGGTCTCGGTTCTTCTCTATCAATCCCTCGTTCCTGCCCTCCAACCCCTCCCTGTCCCTTCCCGCCTAGCTTCCCATTGCCCCCCCCTCCTCCCGGAATTGCCTTTGCTACCACAGCTGCCCACATCTTCTTCCCAGGCCTCTGCGCTGGTGTGAGGACTTCGTCCATGTCTGATGCCCCCGCTGATCTCTTGCGGGAGCTACCCTCTACACACATTTCTTCTGCAACCACATCTTCTTGATGGACCTCCACCACCACATTACTCTCCTTTCGAACCTCACTCAAGTCTTCCTTACCCTGCTTCTGTTCATCCATCACCTTGTCATCACCGGACCTCACATCACTTTCCACACCATGCTCCGACTCTTCCAAAAAATCCTTCAGCACAGCCTCCAAAATCCCGTCCTGAGCTGACTCTGTAGTACCTAACGGTCTGTCTGACAGCGATATTCCCTCCCCCCCCGTTTCCACTGGTAGTGTAACACACGTCTCCAAAACCACCTCTGCTCTGTCGACCGCCTCACTCCATAGGCCTGTACCCCGGCGTTCCACTTCACCCATCACAACGTCCGCGGCTTCTAATGGCGTATCCACAGAAGCTGTCTCCTGACGCCTAGGGCCCTGTCTCCTGGGGCATTGTGCCACCATGTGTTCATAAGAGTCACATAAACGGCACGTCTTCCTCTGCCCCGCATAGTGTACAAAAACCTGTGTTCTATGGTTATGCAATGTAACATATGATGGTATCGGCCTCCTCAGGGTCATTTTCAGTGTGAAGGATCCTTCTGGCATCCCCTCATAAGGGCCGTCCCTCCACATTCCCATGCTCGTCGAGTGTACAGTCCCATAACCACTGAACACATCTTGTAGGCTGTATGCTGTTGCCTCAAAAGGTACATTCCTTACCTTCACCCAAGTAAAATACTTAGACACATCATGCAAGCATACTTCCACTGCCGAATTGATACTCATCCGCCTTTCTTGAAATTCGTCGACGATGGTAGAGTAGAAGTCAGCCCTCATGAACTTCACGAAGACCCTTGACATACCATTCAGTGCCACACCATACAGCTCTTCATTGGGGATGCCATAACAGTCCCTGATAATGCTTGGCAGGAGAATGTTCATCATGGCGTTGCTTAAAGATCCTCTAACCAGCTCAATGCAGACAGTATTTATGCACCGGTACAGTCGGTCCGCCATCTTGGTGCTAATGCTATGTTTTCCTCACCAGGTGGCGTGCAAGAGAACCTGTAGAAGCGTCCTCTCTCCCCGCAGGTCGAGAGATGAATGCTGCATCAAGGTTGTCCCCTTTCACAAATTTTTTTTGCTTGTTTTCAAGATCCCTTTTATAGAGGGATAAGGGTTTTATTGGAAGCAAATGGGATGGGTAATGTAAGGGGTGGGGGAGCGGGCATTGTTGGATATGTCGACGATACGACGATTTTGGTGAGAGAAAACATGGATTTGATTCGGGTAGAAAAGTTAGTGAAAGTTTTTGAAAAGGCTACTGGCATGACGATCAACATGGGGAAAACAAAGTATATGAATCTTGGAAAAGGGTCACGTGAGGAAGGAATGGTAGCTGAAAGGTGGGAAAGGGTGGACCAAATAAAGATATGTGGGATCGTTTATGTAAATGACATCAAGTCAGCACAACAAATAAATTCCGTGCGTATCGTTGATAGTGTTCTGAAGCGTCTTAGTGGGTTAAGAGCTGCTAATTTAAGTTTGCAACAAAGGGTGATAACAACGAATGTGCTATTATATAGTAAACTATGACATGTTACGGTAATATTTCCGATACTTCGTTGTGACTTAAAAAGGTTACAAAAAAGTGTTTTTAGATTCATTTGGGGAACAGGGAGCGAATGGTTAAGTAGAGCGGTTGTCACACTCCCGGTTGGCCGTGGAGGGCTGGGTCTTATAGATGTCGAAAAGAGGATAATAAGTATGTATTTAAAACATAGTTATAAGCGGGAGGGGGGGGGGGCGAAAGAAGACGGTCTTCATAGGATACACCAGGATATGCGACAGTGGTGGGGGGGTCAGGAGTTCATGATAGGTGAGGCAATGTTACGGGTCTTCATAAACGTGAGGGATCACTCACAAATTAAATTGAGAAATCTTGATAGGGCAGATGGTAAGGCTCTGGTAGCTGCGGTAGAAGGAGTTTATCCAATGTATGATTGGCATAATATTTGGGGGCGTTTAAACAAATTGCGTTTAAAACCTAAAGTCAGAGAAGTTATGTATAGATTTTTACATGGAATCTTGCCGCCAGGAATGGTTTTATTCTATAAGAGAATACGAGAGGATGGGGAATGCAAGGATTGTGGAGGATTGGCGACTATTTATCATACCGTATATTTTTGCGATTGTATTGAACTTATAAGGGTTTGGATGGGTAAGGTTTTAAGGTTAGTGGGGGGAGGGGGTTTGCAGGTTTTGAGGGTTTTAAGTTTAGATATAACTGGGGTGAATAAAAGGGTTGAGAATGCGATTGGGTATATGATTACGGATTATATATACATGATGTGGGCTATGAGGGAGGCGGACGTGCGGGCAAGAATTAATGCATTGGCAGCAACTTTTTATAGGACACAGTGTAGAAATAAAGGGGTGTATGGAGGGAGATGGGAGAGAGATTTTAGTGAGGGTTATCGAAATTTCACATAAGGGATTTATGGGATTTGCAAAGTGGGTAAGGGGATACGACGGGCTATTTTCCTAGACTTGGGTGTGAGCATGGAGAGCTGTTTATATGGATGTATAATTGAGTTTTGATATCTATGGGCAATAGGGTTATTACCCCGAGGGTTTCAGGAACTACAGTTATCATTTAGAAATATGTAGCACTACGATTGCATATTTTTTATCATGTATAAATCATTTCAATGACTTTATGATGAAAATTTTCAATGAGACTCAAATATGTTATGGGTGTCTTTACTGTTTTTGATTCAATTGTAAGTGGTAAAAAGTGTTTCCTAGCATATAGCAATTGGTGTTTATTTTATGTTATATTTTATGCTGTGTTACAGTGTGCTTTTCAGTAATATTATATTACATGTAACTACTTGCATTATTTTTCTTTGTTTTGCTGAGATGTAAAATATCACATCGTAGTTTTGTTTTGTTATTTGGATGTTTTTATAGTGACTTTTAGTATTATCCCGTTTCCTTCTTTGAATACTAAATACCTATGTATGTTAAGATCTCGTGATAATCGCCTAAATTAATGTTTTGAGTATCGTGGTGCTCTGTTAAGCACCTGAGATCTTAGATTTAGTCTTGCATACGTGTGTTGACAGGCAGAAACCTCACCTAGTATGTGCCTGATGTAGTCTCATGTAGTGTAACGTGTGTGTTGACAGGCAGAAACCCCACCTAGTATGTGCCTGATGTAGTCTCATGTAGTGTAACGTGTGTGTTTGTGTATGTGTGTCATTGTGCATGTTTGTTTTTTTTTATCTCTGTTTTATTGTACAATCTTCATAATTTCCAGTGTTTGATGTTTGGTAATATGTAACCTTGTTAGAGATGTTCTTTAACAAATAAAACAATATCACTGTAATGTATAGTGTTGTGTGTGAGTGTATTACCACTGTAATATACGGTGTGTTGTGTGTGAGTGTAATACCAATGTAACATACGGTGTGGTGTGTGTGAGTGTGTATTACCACTGTACTGTATGGTGTCGTTATTAGGTCTCGGGTTAAGTGCGATTCTAGTGCAGTAATCTTTTGTCGTGTATCTTTTTAATATATTTCTGTCATTTGTATCGCACTGTTTTAAATAAAATATATAAAAAAAAAACTAGTTAAGTCGTGACAGTCAGTAGAAGATTTGTTGCCTTACGCGACTTCCACATGTTAGAACTTTTTCCTCGCCTATTCTTCTTATACTCCTTGACTATAAGTCTTGGTATGGGGGAGTGTGAGGGAAAAGTTCAACAGATAGGAGTAGCGAGCGAGTATATGGTAACGATAGTTTGATTGCCGGCTGCTTGTTAAGGTAGGGTCAGTCTAGCTCCCGCTATCCCCCCCCTTTCTCCCCACCCCGAAAGGTGACGTGTGGGGCTCCGGCCAAACAGTAATCACTCAACTCACAGCTCCCAGCACAACTGTAAGTAAAAGCCTGCTCCTATTCTAGTGGATTTATTGGTTGAAAGCTTCACTTTTGACCAATAATAAACTTAGTCCTTTCAGCCTTGATCTCCATGTTAGATGTTTTGATAATCACCACGTCTTTTAGGTATTGTACTTATCATGGAGAGTGATTTCTTAAGCAGTGGGTAACCTGTCTCTCTTTCCAGCTTGGAATGACAGATCGGGTCACCTGCCAGCTAACGAGAAGTGTTGAAGGAGGACTTTTGCAAAAGTCCGGAGACGTCACTTTTTGGATCTACCTACCTGATTAACTGTAGGTGACAGCAGACAACAACCCCTCATCTTTGTAGTGGCAAAGAACCTGCTTTCCTGTCATCTGGACTGACTATTCAAGGCTATAGACTGTGAAGAACTAGCCGTTGGGTTGTCACCAACACCTGTGACCCCCCACCCCACATCAGTAACGGCTACAATTTCTACAAGACGGTGTCAACCTCCACCAGACACCCCAGTATAACTGTACATATTAGCGTTGAATTCAAATGCATTTTTTCATTTCATTTTTCATTTTTCTTTCAAATAGGATACACCTTCATGTTTCACTGTTTTATCTTTGCATTAATAAATAAAGTGTTTATCTTTGTAAATTATTATTTTTTTTTCTATTCATTAATTTTCCTGAGGTGGAGCCAGCCTTGTTAATACTGTCTGAAGTTGTTACAGGGCTGAGTAAGCCTTCACACCATCACATAGTCTCTCATTACAGAGAATGAACACTCAAACAGGCCTTCTCTATCCAGTCTATATTTGTCTAACCTATTTTTATGTTACCCATGTAATAGCTTTTATATTCTTTTACTCATGTACGAGTTAATTGCTCTACTGTATTGTATTACTACTACTACTACAACTTATGTCACTATTACTACTACTACCACTAGTACTGCACCTCACTCTGAGCCTATATATATCCTCTGTGTCCATGTACTGTTTGTAACTTCTTGGCAAAGCTCCTGGAGAGCAAAACGTTGCCACAATAAAATGTCACAGTAGATGCACTTGTGTCCTTTTACTTTACAAAGTTAAAATTGTCATTTTTATATAGGTTATGTCCACCGTTTAGCTGTATGTCCAGTGTGTCAACAAACATCAATAACTCGACCCCACTCTTCATCTCGGTAAAACTTACAAATTCAACGAACATCTTCACTCAGACCAATAAAATGTGATCACTCACGAGGGAGCCTTCACTAAATTCAACTTTAGTAACAAAAACCTAAGGTGGGACCAAGTAAACCAAGTCATTAATGATGTAAACTGGAAAAATATCCTAAGCAACTCGGATCCCAACCATAGTCTAGAACAAATTAACTCTGTGGCCCTTGAGGTATGATGTGAACTATAAAAAGAAAGGCGTCTCCCTATACAGGCGAAGGCGAAGAATAAGAGGACGGCTAAAAGAGGCCAATATATGTGTAATACGAAGGGAGGCACTGGTCAGAGAAAAAGCAAACATCGAGCTTAAGATAAAGGAATTTCACAAGTCAAGAAATGCAGGAAGAACTAAAAGCCATAAGCGAAATTGAAAGAAACCCAAAATATTAATTTTCTTATGCCAAATCAAAGTCGAGAACAACATCCAGTATTGGGCCACTACTTAAACAAAATGGGTCCTACACAGATGACAGCAAGGAAATGAGTGAGTTACTCAAGTCCCATTATGACTCGGTTTTTAACGAGCCCCTAACCAGATTGAGAGTCGAAGACCTAAATGATTTTTTTGTGAGCGAAACACAGAATTTGGTAGATTAAAACCTATCTGATATTATCTTGACGTCAAATGACTTCGAAAAGGCGATAAATGACGTGCCCATGCACTCTGCCCCAGTGTCAGACTCATGGAACCTCGTGTTCATCAAGAACTGCAAGAAGCCCCTATCACGTGCTTTTAACATCCTATGGTTAGGGAGCATGGACACTGGGGTCGTCCCACAGCTGCTAAAAAGAACAGACATGACCCCACTTAACAAATGTGGCAGTAAAGCAATAGCAAAGAACTACAGACCGATAGCACTAACATCTCATATATAAATCTTAGAAAGGGTTCTAAGAAGCAAGATCGCCACCCATCTAGATACCAATCAGTTACACAACCCAGGACAACATGGGTTTAGAGCAGGTCACTCCTGCCTGTCCCAACTACTGGACCACTATGACAAGGTTCTGCATGCTCTAGAAAACAAACAAAACGCAGACATAGTATACACAGACTTTGCGAAAGCCTTTGACAAGTGTGACCATGGTATAATAGCGCAGGAAAAGTGTGCAAATGTTCTTGAATGCTACCCATGATCTCAGCTCAACATGCCTGAGACTTTCGTCAGTATGACGATCATTCAGTAACTGGAGAATTTAAGAACATGTGCAGATGTCTTCCTTCAATAACTTTGAGAAACCTCATCTTCAGATAACTAAACCCGACACCTTTATCTAAGGCCTTGACGAAGTTTGCAGTGAGTCCTAGCAAGGTTAGTACGTGTTGAACGTTCTTCACTTCTGCTTCATATGATTCTCTAGTTAGCCAGGTACGTTGAATACAGTGATGCATTGCAAGGCAGCTGTCCCACCGGCACATAAAGCGGCAGTACTTTGTAAATCCGCCTTGGAATTCCAATATTTAACCTATTATAACCACAGATTTTCCAACCAAACTTCATATACTCGATCAAAATGGCAGGTTTTTGCAATGTTCTATATGTTTGATTCAAGTTTTGGTAGAGTACTGTGGTTGTAGGGGTCGAGACTCAGCTCTTGGCCCCGCCTCTTCACTGAGCGCTACAAGTCCTCTCTCTCCCTGCTCCATGAGCTTTATCATAACTCATCTTCAAGCTATGTATGGTTCCTGCTTTCACTACCTCACTTGCTAGACTATTCCACTTCCTGACTACTCTATGGCTGAAGAAATAGTTCCTAACATCCCTTTGACTCATCTGAGTCTTCATCTTCCAATTGTGACCCCTTGTTTCTGTGTCTCCTCTCTGGAACATCCTGTCTATGTCCACCTTGTCTATTCCACGCAGTATTTTGTATGTCGTTATCATGTCTCCCCTAACCCTCCTGTCCTCCAGTGTCGTCAGGCCGATTTCCCTTAACGTGAAGTAAGACTGCCTTCAGACTTGTTTGCTAGAATCAATAAACATGCGCCACATCACACGATCTTGATATCAATTCAAATCATTGAATAGTCCATTTACATCACAGCTTTTCTTCAACTTGATTGATGTTGATGTTGTTGAGGATTCGTGTTGCACGTTTCTTGCAGTCACGTGTGAAGTGTAGGCAAAGTGTAGTGAACTAAAAGAATATTTAACGTATGTGCATTCTACATCGAGGAACTGTTGACTGGAAATTCTGTAAGCTGTCAGAAAGAAGGCAATAAGGTGTGACCTTGGCTAGCCTGACCGGATCTCTATACTTGTTGTCTTCGAATCTGAAAGAGTTATAACGAACCTTTGTTAAATTCAGAGTTGCCTAAGTCGTGGTTTTTTGATCACTGTAGCCAACTTTTTACAAGGTTCTTAAAGAGTGCAAAATGGAACTTTGTGAACCATTACCTAACATTTTTAATATATCTCTTCAAACGGGTGTAGCTCTGATTTGGGGAAGATGGTTAATGTAATTCCTAGTTTTCAAGCAGGAGACAAGTTATTACCATCTGATTACTGCCCAATAAGCCTGACTTCAATTACAGCTGATTTTTTGAGAACATCTTGATAAGCATAATTTGAGTAATGATACTCAGCATGGATTCACGAGGGGCCGTTGATGCTTAACTAATTTACAAACTTTCTTCAGTAAAGCTTTTGAGGTTGTCGATCAAGATAAAGAATTCGGTATTGTTTATTTGGATTTTAGTAAGGTTTTTGATGGAGTACCGCACCAGAGACTGTTAAAGAAAGTGGCAGCTCATGGCTCACCAACAGGAAGCAGTGTGCATAAATAGGGTAAAATCGGAATGGGGATCTGTAACAAGTGGCGTTCCACAGGGATCAGATTTAGGCCCATTGTTAATATATATCGATGACCTTGATGAGTGAATTACTAGAGATATGAGCAAATTCGCTAATGACACGACGACAGGTAGGAAAACTGATTCGGACGTAGATGTCAGTGAAATTGAAAGGATTTAGACGAACTCAGACAATTGGCAGATACAGTTTAATGTAGATAAATGCAAAGCTCTGAAGCTCGGGAATGTAGAAATACGAAAAGGACTTTTGGGTTTTGGTAAGCAGAAACCTGAAACCAAGACAACAATGCCAAAGTGTACGTAATAAATTAAACACATTACATGTACTAGAATTTATATCAAGAAGTATTAGCAACAGATGTCCAACGGTTTCCTACAGTTATGCATATAATTACTAAGGCCTCACTTAGATTTTGATGACTTAGACACATGTGCAACGCTTGGGTATCTTTACTGAGGAAACGTTTCGCCACACAGTGGCTTCATCAGTGCTCAACAAAGAAGAATGATGAAGAACAGAAGGAGTTTGAGATAAACAGTCCCTCAGCTTTTAGGATCGTGCGGTGGTCAGGGAGTCGACACCTTGTGTGTGACCATTGTGATACATACCAGCTGCTGCTCTCTTCCTGTCAGAGTCGACAGAACCACCTGTGAAATATACTGGACATCTGCGTCCCTCTGCCAGTGCTTGTCTCGGCATGACTGCTGAGGATGTCTCGACTGCAAAGACGCTTAGAGGCAGGTAGCAATAGGAAGGTCACAACTTTTCTCAACGAGTAGTTGTATAAGCAGCAGCCTCCGCCCAGCAGTAGAAAACGAACAAATCCAGGAGTAGCCAGTGAAGTGAGTTGGATCTTGTGTTATGGTTGCCAGTATCCGTCTTCTCAGTGGGATACTTTGCTGATAGTGCAGAATCGCGGCTACTTTGCAGGCGTTTATGTATCTCACTATGTCAACCAGGGAAGGAAGCCGGGCCTCAAATCTGAGACATACTGTGTTGGTCCAAATAGGGGCCCCAAGCATAGTTCTTATCGCCTTATTTTGTACGACCTACTCCCTTTGCCTACTCTGCGGAAAGACATGAGCCAAGGCCGGTGCACCGTAGTAAATGAGAGAGCGCACAGCTTGTACAAGGGAAGTACTTCTTTGCTAAGAAAGAGGAATGGTTATAACTATGAACATGATTTTTAAAGGGGTGAACCGGTAAGCCAGCGGAAGGCCAAAAGCTCCAATGGTGGGTCATTATCTGATTAAGACCCGTGACAAGAAACACTTGTCTAGTTTCCTGACGAACCTTACCTAACCTAACTTCTTTGCTCGCCCCTGAAAGGTGCCTCGTCATGGCTTTAGGTCTGAGTAGAACGCGAGATCTTACATACTCGGCCTGTTTCAGAAAGGTCAGCTTTTTGTAATTGTAGACTACCAAGTATAGGTAGGAGCCTGTCCACTCAAGGTCTATATCCTGAATACGTAATCTATTCACAGGATCTGGTCCCTTGAACAACATTGTAAGACTGCGTTATTAGGTCCAGAGCTTTCTGGGCCTGTCGCTCCAAATTTCCTTTCCCATTCACTATGAGTTCAAGATCATCAACATATCTGAGGAGCTGCGTACCACTATGAAATGGAAGGCTCACACGTTCCCACATAAGGATGTTAAACAGGGTGGGACTGAGCACACCTTGTGGCGTGCCATTTTAAAGGTAGGACTCTATCCAGGCCAGGAGGCGTCCTTTGATCCCGCTCCTAGCTAGTATTGCTAGAATTGCTGTGGGGTTGGCTAGCTCAAATGCCTTCTCCAGGTCGAGGCAGACGACATTTGATAAGATATCAGACTTAATTTAAATTAAATTTGGGAATAGAGTAGAGGGTAGAGTTGAGGGTATACAATGATATTGTTAAGGGTATACAATGTTATTGTTAATGGTATACAATGTTATTGTTGAGGGTATACAATGTTATTGTTGAGGGTATACAATGTTATTATTGAGGGTATACAATCTATCAACCTCTTCAAAGATTAAGTTGCACAATTGAACATCAACATGAAGGGTGAAAGAGAAAGAGTCGTCTTAGAACTTACTGATGTCATGAACAATTTCCAAGACCACTTACACCAACAACAACTGTCTGACTCAGTCGTAGTGAATAGCAAACATCTTCCATGAACTATAACTCAGGAAACATGTAAAAAAAACACATTAAAACTGATCCACGATCATCTTCATCTCAACATACCAAGTGATGTAGTAAATGAATGTAAAGTGATAGGCTATCAACCTGGAAAGAAATCAGTAATACTAAAATTTAACTGTAACTCTCAAAAAAATAATTTATTACATGCGTCCATTACAATGAAAAATGATGTTTATGTGAATGAATGACTGACCAAATTACGGCAAAATCTTCTCTACAGACTAAGAAAGCTGAAACATGACCGGAAAATCCATCAGTGCTTTGCGAGGGAGGGAAAAATTGCTGTAAATAAAGGAATTAACAGGAAAGAAATACTTTATCTCCAATGAACATGAATTGCAAAAATTCCTAAAAGACTCTGGCCTTAACGAAACAGGATAAATAATGCAGTTTGTACTCACCTTCCACGAGTTAGTGTTATGTAACCTATAATTGTTTATCTGACAGCAGTAAATTGTCATCGTTGTTCAGCCACTACTTAAACTTTATATTTTCATTTATACTTATAATTATAGAGTTTTTTTTATATTTATAGAGCCTTACTTTATTTATAATTATTTTCTGTACTGTACTATACTACGTTAGTGTATGTTATTATTCCATTATTGTACTATTCCCTGTACTATCACTTCACAGATAGTATCTACTACCTCACTGTCTCATATGTCACACACAGTTCCTTGTGGGACTTAAATTTATGTAATTATTCCAGAACTTGTCTTATACAATTATTTAGTAGCGAGGTAACCATTCCACGTCACAGTTTACCTTCCTAACAGTATTGCTCACTACACCTCACTACCCTTTTACTAATTTATCTTTATTATTCTACTTGTGTTTTATAAACCCAAAATTTTACTGATTTACTGTCAAGTTCACCAGAGTAAAACTTGTTATTGTACCTTATACCCGGTGACTTATACACTCTTATTATTATTTTTACTTTCATATTACTGTCTTATTTTTACTTTCATATTACTGTCTTATTTTTACTTTCATATTATTGACTTATTTTTACTTTCATATTACTGTCTTATTTTTACTTTCATATTACTGTCTTATTTTTACTTTCATATTACTGTCTTATTTTTACTTTCATATTATTGCCTTATTTTTACTTTCATATTATTGCCTTATTTTTACTTTCATATTATTGTCTTATTTTTACTTTCATATTACTGTCTTATTTTTACTTTCATATTACTGTCTTATTTTTACTTTCATATTACTGTCTTATTTTTACTTTCATATTACTGTCTTATTTTTACTTTCATATTACTGTCTTATTTTTACTTTCATATTATTGCCTTATTTTTACTTTCATATTACTGTCTTATTTTTACTTTCATATTATTGCCTTATTTTTACTTTCATATTACTGTCTTATTTTTACTTTCATATTATTGCCTAATTTTTACTTTCATATTATTGCCTTATTTTTACTTTCATATTACTGTCTTATTTTTACTTTCATATTATTGCCTTATTTTTACTTTCATATTATTGCCTTATTTTTACTTTCATATTATTGTCTTATTTTTACTTTCATATTATTGCCTTATTTTTACTTTCATATTATTGCCTTATTTTTACTTTCATATTATTGCCTTATTTTTACTTTCATATTATTGCCTTATTTTTACTTTCATATTATTGCCTTATTTTTACTTTCATATTTATTGTCTTATTTTTACTTTCATATTATTGCCTTATTTTTACTTTCATATTATTGTCTTATTTTTACTTTCATATTATTGCCTTATTTTTACCATTTATAAATATTTTAACCTTTTACAATTTTTCTTATTGAATGTTATTAAAGTTAATAAGCAATTTTACTTTTATTTAATATCAGTTTTGCCAAATTTCCCATTTACAATTTATTATTATTTTATTATACTATTATATTATACTATTATATTATACTATTATATTATTATATTATACACTGTTATAAACCTCTTATTATATTTTTTTCACAATCTTACCAAATTTTCCCCTTTAATTCCAGTTTATAAATATTACATTAGTGTGTACTGGCCTTAATTCCAGTTTACAAATATTACATTAGAGTGTACTGGCCTTAATTCCAGTGGCCCGGTGGCTAAAGCTCCCGCTTCACACACGGAGGGCCCGGGTTCGATTCCCGGCGGGTGGAAACATTTCGACACGTTTCCTTACACCTGTTGTCCTGTTCACCTAGCAGCAAATAGGTACCTGGGTGTTAGTCGACTGGTGTGGGTCGCATCCTGGGGGACAAGATTAAGGACCCCAATGGAAATAAGTTAGACAGTCCTCGATGACGCACTGACTTTCTTGGGTTATCCTGGGTGGCTAACCCTCCGGGGTTAAAAATCCGAACGAAATCTTATCTTATCTTATCTTACATTAGAGTGTACTGGCCTTAATTCCAGTTTATAAATATTACATTAGTGTGTACTGGCCTTAATTCCAGTTTACAAATATTACATTAGAGTGTACTGGCCTTAATTCCAGTTTATAAATATTACATTAGAGTGTACTGGCCTTAATTCCAGTTTATAAATATTACATTAGTGTGTACTGGCCTTAATTCCAGTTTATAAATATTACATTAGTGTGTACTGGCCTTAATTCCAGTTTATAAATATTATATTAGTGTGTACTGGCCTTAATTCCAGTTTACAAATATTACATTAGAGTGTACTGGCCTTAATTCCAGTTTATAAATATTACATTAGTGTGTACTGGCCTTAATTCCAGTTTATAAATATTATATTAGTGTGTACTGGCCTTAATTCCAGTTTATAAATATTACATTAGTGTGTACTGGCCTTAATTCCAGTTTATAAATATTACATTAGTGTGTACTGGCCTTAATTCCAGTTTATAAATATTACATTAGTGTGTACTGGCCTTAATTCCAGTTTATAAATATTATATTAGTGTGTACTGGCCTTAATTCCAGTTTATAAATACTACATTAGTGTGTACTGGCCTTAATTCCAGTTTATAAATATTACATTAGTGTGTACTGGCCTTAATTCCAGTTTATAAATATTACATTAGTGTGTACTGGCCTTAATTCCAGTTTATAAATATTACATTAGTGTGTACTGGCCTTAATTCCAGTTTATAAATATTACATTAGTGTGTACTGGCCTTAATTCCAGTTTATAAATATTACATTAGTGTGTACTGGCCTTAATTCCAGTTTATAAATATTACATTAGTGTGTACTGGCCTTAATTCCAGTTTATAAATATTACATTAGTGTGTACTGGCCTTAATTCAGTAATTATTTTACTCTTGGTTTTAATAACAATTAAGTGGCTAATTCAGGTGCTAAAATATTTGTATTCCTTTATTCATATAGTCACTTTTGTTGAAAAACTAGAGTGCTGCTGCAGGTGCTGCTGCAGGTGCTACTGCAGGTGCTGCTGCAGGTGCTACTGCAGGTGCTGCTGCTACTGCAGGCGCTACTGCAGGCGCTACTGCAGGTGCTACTGCAGGTGCTGCTGCTACTGCAGGCGCTACTGCAGGCGCTACTGCAGGTGCTACTGCAGGTGCTGCTGCAGGTACTGCTGCAGGTGCTGCTGCAGGTGCTACTGCAGGTGCAGCTGCTACTGCAGGCGCTACTGCAGGTGCTACTGCAGGTGCTACTGCAGGTGCTGCTGCAGGTACTGCTGCAGGTGCTGCTGCAGGTGCTACTGCAGGTGCTACTGCAGGTGCTACTGCAGGTGCTGCTGCAGGTGCTGCCGCACGTGCTGCCGCACGTGCTGCCGCACGTGCTGCCGCACGTGCTGCTGCAGGTGCTACTGCAGGTGCTACTGCAGGTGCTACTGCAGGCGCTACTGCAGGTGCTACTGCAGGCGCTACTGCAGGTGCTACCGCAGGCGCTACCGCAGGCGATACCGCAGGTGCTACCGCAGGTGCTACCGCAGGCGCTACCGCAGGTGCTACCGCAGGTGCTACCGCAGGTGCTACCGCAGGTGCTACTTAAGGTGCTACCGCAGGCGCTACCGCAGGCGCTACCGCAGACGCTACCGCAGGTGCTACCGCAGGTGCTACTGCAGGTGCTACCGCAGGCGCTACCGCAGGTGCTACCGCAGGTGCTACCGCAGGCGCTACCGCAGTTGCTACCGCAGGCGCTACCGCAGGCGCTACCGCAGGTGCTACTGCAGGCGCTACCGCAGGTGCTACCGCAGGTGCTACCGCAGGTGCTACAGCAGGCGCTACCGCAGGCGCTACCGCAGGCGCTACCGCAGGTGCTACTGCAGGTGCTACCGCAGGTGCTACCGCAGGCGCTGCCGCAGTTGCTACTGCAGGTGCTACCGCAGGTGCTACCGCAGGTGCTACCGCAGGCGCTACCGCAGGCGCTACAGCAGGTGCTACCGCAGGTGTTACCGCAGGCGCTACCGCAGGCGCTACCGCAGGTGCTACCGCAGTTGCTACCGCAGGTGCTACCGCAGGTGCTACCGCAGGCGCTACCGCAGGCGCTACCGCAGGTGCTAGTGCAGGCGCTAGCGCAGGTGCTACTGCAGGCGCTACCGCATTTGCTACTGCAGGCGCTACCGCAGGCGCTGCCGCAGGCGCTACCGCAGGTGCTACTGCAGGCGCTACCGCAGGTGCTACCGCAGGCGCTACCGCAGGCGCTACCGCAGGCGCTACCGCAGGCGCTACCGCAGGTGCTACTACAGGCGCTACCGCAGGTGCTACCGCAGGTGCTACCTCAGGTGCTACCGCAGGCGCTACCGCAGGTGCTACTTCAGGTGCTACTGCAGGTGCTACTGCAGGCTTCTGCAGGTGCTACTGCAGGTGCTACTGCAGGTGCTACTGCAGGTGTTACTGCAGGTGCTACTGCAGGTGCTTCTGCAGGTGCTACTGCAGATGCTACTTCAGGTGCTTCTGCAGGTGCTACTGCATGTGCTACTGCAGGAGCTATTGCAGGTGCTACGGCAGCTGCTACTGCAGCTGCTACTGCAGTTGCTGCTGCAGGTGCTTCCGCAGGTGCTACGTCAGGTGCTACTGCAGGTGCTACTGCAGGCTTCTGCAGGTGCTTCTGCAGGTGCTACTGCAGGTGCTACTGCAGGTGCTTCTGCAGGTGCTTCTGAAGGTGCTTCTGCAGGTGCTACTGCAGGTGCTACTGCAGGTGCTGCTGCAGGTGCTGCTGCAGGTGCTGCTGCAGGTGCTGTTGCAGGTGCTGCTGTAGGTGCTGCTGCAGGTGCTGCTACAGGTGCTGCTGCAGGTGCTGCTGCAGGTGCTGCTGCAGGTGCTGCTGCAGGTGCTGCAGCAGGTGCTACGGCAGGTGCTACGGCAGGTGCTACGGCAGGTGCTACCGCAGGTGCTACCGCAGGTGCTACCGCAGGTGCTACCGCAGGTGCTACTGCAGGTGCTACTGCAGGTGCTACTGCAGGTGTTACCGCAGGTGCTACTGCAGGTGCTTCTGCAGGTGCTACCGCAGGTGCTACCGCAGGTGCTACCGCAGGTGCTACTGCAGGTGCTTCTTCAGGTGCTACTGCAGGTGCTACTGTAGGTGCTACTGCAGGTGCTTCTGCAGGTGCTTCTGCAGGTGCTACTTCAGGTGCTTCTGCAGGTGCTACTGCAGGTGCTCCTGCAGGTGCTACTGCAGGTGCTACTGCAGGTGCTACTGCAGGTGCTACTGCAGGTGCTACTGCAGGTGCTACTGCAGGTGCTACTGCAGGTGCTTCTGCAGGTGCTACTGCAGATGCTACTGCAGGTGCTTCTGCAGGTGCTACTGCAGGTGCTACTGCAGGTGCTACTGCAGGTGCTACTGTAGGTGCTACTGCAGGAGCTTCTGCAGGTGCTACTGCAGGTGCTTCTGCAGGTGCTGCTGCAGGTACTACTGCAGGTGCTACTGCAGGTGCTACTGCAGGTACTACTGCAGGTGCTACTGCAGGTGCTACTGCAGGTGCTGCTGCAGGTGCTACCGCAGGCGCTACCGCAGGTGCTACCGCAGGTGCTACCGCAGGTGCTACAGCAGGCGCTACCGCAGGCGCTACCGCAGGCGCTACCGCAGGTGCTACTGCAGGTGCTACAGCAGGTGCTACCGCAGGCGCTGCCGCAGTTGCTACTGCAGGTGCTACCGCAGGTGCTACCGCAGGTGCTACCGCAGGCGCTACCGCAGGCGCTACAGCAGGTGCTACCGCAGGTGTTACCGCAGGCGCTACCGCAGGTGCTACCGCAGTTGCTACCGCAGGTGCTACCGCAGGTGCTACCGCAGGCGCTACCGCAGGCGCTACCGCAGGTGCTAGTGCAGGCGCTAGCGCAGGTGCTACTGTAGGCGCTACCGCATTTGCTACTGCAGGCGCTACCGCAGGCGCTGCCGCAGGTGCTACCGCAGGTGCTACTACAGGTGCTACCACAGGTGCTACCGCAGGCGCTACCGCAGGCGCTACCGCAGGCGCTACCGCAGGCGCTACCGCAGGTGCTACTACAGGCGCTACCGCAGGTGCTACCGCAGGTGCTACCTCAGGTGCTACCGCAGGCGCTACCGCAGGTGCTACTTCAGGTGCTACTGCAGGTGCTACTGCAGGCTTCTGCAGGTGCTACTGCAGGTGCTACTGCAGGCTTCTGCAGGTGCTACTGCAGGTGCTACTGCAGGTGCTACTGCAGGTGTTACTGCAGGTGCTACTGCAGGTGCTTCTGCAGGTGCTACTGCAGATGCTACTTCAGGTGCTTCTGCAGGTGCTACTGCATGTGCTACTGCAGGAGCTATTGCAGGTGCTACGGCAGCTGCTACTGCAGGTGCTACTGCAGGCTTCTGCAGGTGCTTCTGCAGGTGCTACTGCAGGTGCTACTGCAGGTGCTACTGCAGGTGCTGCTGCAGGTGCTGCTGCAGGTGCTGCTGCAGGTGCTGCTGCAGGTGCTGCTGCAGGTGCTGCTGCAGGTGCTGTTGCAGGTGCTGCTGCAGGTGCTGCTACAGGTGCTGCTGCAGGTGCTGCTGCAGGTGCTGCTGCAGGTGCTGCTGTAGGTGCTGCAGCAGGTGCTACAGCAGGCGATACTGCAGGCGCTACCGCAGGTGCTACCGCAGGTGCTACCGCAGGCGCTACCGCAGGTGCTACCGCAGGTGCTACTGCAGGTGCTACTGCAGGTGATACTGCAGGTGATACTGCAGGTGCTACTGCAGGTGCTACTGCAGGTGATACTGCAGGTGATACTGCAGGTGCTACCGCAGGTGCTACTGCAGGTGCTTCTTCAGGTGCTACTGCAGGTGCTACTGGAGGTGCTACTGCAGGTGCTTCTGCAGGTGCTTCTGCAGGTGCTACTTCAGGTGCTTCTGCAGGTGCTACTGCAGGTGCTACTGCAGGTGCTACTGCAGGTGCTACTGCAGGTGCTACTGCAGGTGCTACTGCAGGTGCTACTGCAGGTGCTACTGCAGGTGCTACTGCAGGTGCTACTGCAGGTGCTACTGCAGGTGCTACTGCAGGTGCTACTGCAGGTGCTACTGCAGGTGCTACTGCAGGTGCTTCTGCAGGTGCTTCTGCAGGTGCTACTGCAAGTGCTACTGCAGGTGCTACTGCAGGTGCTACTGTAGGTGCTACTGCAGGAGCTTCTGCAGGTGCTACTGCAGGTGCTTCTGCAGGTGCTGCTGCAGGTACTACTGCAGGTGCTACTGCAGGTGCTACTGCAGGTACTACTGCAGGTGCTACTGCAGGTGCTACTGCAGGTGCTGCTGCAGGTGCTGCTTCAGGTGCTGCTGCAGGTGCTACTGCAGGTACTACTGCAGGTGCTACTGCAGGGGCTACTGCAGGTGCTTCTGCAGGTGCTACTGCAGGTGCTACTGCAGGTGCTACTGCAGGTGCTTCTGCAGGTGCTACTGCAGGTGCTACTGCAGGT
>NC_091322.1:22809703-22839703 GCF_038502225.1 Cherax quadricarinatus
GGAGGTGCTGTTCTTGTAGACAGTAACTGTAAAGCTGGAGGTGCTGTCCTGGTAGACAGTAACTGAGAGTCTGGATGTGCTGTCCTGGTAGACAGTAACTGTAAGGGTGGAGGTGCTGTCCTGGTAGACAGTAACTGAGAGTCTGGATGTGCTGTCCTGGTAGACAGTAACTGTAAGGGTGGAGGTGTTGTCATGGTAGACAGTAACTGTAAGGCTGGAGGTGCTGTCCTGGTAGACAGTAACTGAGAGTCTGGATATGCTGTCCTGGTAGACAGTAACTGTAAGGGTGGAGGTGTTGTCCTGGTAGACAGTAACTGTGAGGCTGGAGGTGCTGTCCTGGTAGACAGTAACTGTAAGGTTGGAGGTGCTGTCCTGGTAGACAGTAACTGTGAGGCTGGAGGTGCTGTCCTGGTAGACAGTAACTGTAAGGCTGGAGGTGCTGTCCTGGTAGACAGTAACTGAGAGTCTGGATGTGCTGTCCTGGTAGACAGTAACTGTAAGGCTGGAGGTGCTGTCCTGGTAGACAGTAACTGTAAGGCTGGAGGTGCTGTCCTGGTAGACAGTAACTGTGAGGCTGGAGGTGCTGTCCTGGCCGACAGTAACTGTAAAGCTGGAGGCGCTGTCCTGGTAGACAGTAACTGTGAGGTTGGAGGTGCTGTCCTGGTAGACAGTAACTGTAAGGCTGGAGGTGCTGTCCTGGTAGACAGTAACTGTAAGACTGGAGGTGCTGTCCTGGTAGACAGTAGCTGTAAGGCTGGAGGTGCTGCCCTGGTAGACCGTAACTGTAAGGCTGGAGGTGCTGTCCTGGTAGACGGTAATTGTGAGGCTGGAGGTGCTGTCCTGGCCGACAGTAACTGAAAGGCTGGAGGTGCTGTCCTGGTAGACAGTAACTGTAAGGCTGGAGGTGGTGTCCTGGTAGACGGTAATTGTGAGGCTGGAGGTGCTGTCCTGGTAGACAGTAGCTGTAAGGCTGGAGGTGCTGTCCTGATAGACAGTAACAGTGAGGCTGGAGGTGCTGTCCTGGTAGACAGTAACTGTAAGGCTGGAGGTGCTGTTCTGGTAGACAGTAACTGGGAGGCTGGAGGTGCTCTCCTGGTAGACAGTAACAGTAAGGCTGGAGGTGCTGTCCTGGTAGACAGTAGCTGTAAGGCTGGAGGTGCTGTCCTGATAGACAGTAACAGTGAGGCTGGAGGTGCTGTCCTGGTAGACAGTAACTGTGAGGCCGGAGGTGCTGTCCTGGTAGACAGTAACTGTAAGGCTGGAGGTGCTGTCCTGGTACACAGTAACTGTAAGGCTGTAGGTGCTGTCCTGGTAGACAGCAACTGAAAGGCTGGAGGTGCTGTCCTGGTAGACAGTAACTGTGAGGTTGGAGGTGCTCTCCTGGTAGACAGTAACTGTGAGGCTGGAGGTGCTGTCCTGGTAGACAGTAACTGTAAGGCTGGAGGTGCTGTCCTGGTAGACAGTAGCTGTAAGGCTGTAGGTGCTGTCCTGGTAGACAGCAACTGAAAGGCTGGAGGTGCTGTCCTGATAGACAGTAACAGTGAGGTTGGAGGTGCTGTCCTGGTACACAGTAACTGTGAGGTTGGAGGTGCTGTCCTGGTAGACAGTAACTGTGAGGCTGGAGGTGCTGTCCTGGTAGACAGTAACTATAAGGCTGGAGGTGCTGTCCTGGTAAACAGTAACTGTAAGGCTGGAGATGCTGTCCTGGTAGACAGTAACTGTGAGGCTGGAGGTGCTGTCCTGGTAGACAGTAACTGTAAGGCTGGAGGTGCTGTCCTGGTAGACAGTAACTGTGAGGCTGGAGGTGCTGTCCTGGTAGACAGTAACTGTGAGGCTGGAGGTGTTGTCCTGGTAGACAGTAACTATAAGGCTGGAGGTGCTGTCCTGGTAAACAGTAACTGTAAGGCTGGAGGTGCTGTCCTGGTAGACAGTAACTGTGAGGCTGGAGGTGCTGTCCTGGTACACAGTAACTGTAAGGCTGGATGTGCTGTCCTGGTAGACAGTAACTGTAAGGCTGGAGGTGCTGTTCTGGCCTACACTAATTTTAAAGCTGGAGGCGCTGTCCTGGTAGACAGTAACTGTGAGGCTGGAGGTGCTGTCCTGGTAGACAGTAACTGTAAGGCTGGAGGTGCTGTCCTGGTAGACAGTAACTGTAAGGCTGGAGGTGCTGCCATGGTAGACAGTAACTGTAAGGCTGGAGGTGCTGTCCTGGTAGACAGTAACTGTGAGGCTGGAGGTGTTGTCCTGGTACACAGTAACTGAGGCTGGAGGTGCTGTCCTGGTAGACAGTAACTGTGAGGCTGGAGGTGCTGTCCTGGTACGCAGTAACTGAGGCTGGAGGTGCTGTCCTGGTAGACAGTAACTGTAAGGCTGGAGGTGCTGCCATGGTAGACAGTAACTGTAAGGCTGGAGGTGCTGTCCTGGTAGACAGTAACTGTGAGGCTGGAGGTGCTGTCCTGGTACACAGTAACTGAGGCTGGAGGTGCTGTCCTGGTAGACAGTAACTGTAAGGCTGTAGGTGCTGCCATGGTAGACAGTAACTGTAAGGCTGGATGTGCTGTCCTGGTACACAGTAACTGTGAGGCTGGAGGTGGTGTCCTGGTAGACAATAACTGTGAGGCTGGAGGTGCTGTCCTGGTACACAGTAACTGAGGCTGGAGGTGCTGTCCTGGTAGACAGTAACTGTAAGGCTGGAGGTGCTGCCATGGTAGACAGTAACTGTAAGGCTGGAGGTGCTGTCCTGGTAGACAGTAACTGTGAGGCTGGAGGTGCTGTCCTGGTACACAGTAACTGTGAGGCTCGAGGTGCTGTCCTGGTACACAGTAACTGTGAGGCTGGAGTGTGTCCTGTAGACCTGTAAGGCTAGGTGCTGTCCTGGTACACAGTAACTGTGAACTGTAAGGCTGGAGGTGCTGCCCTGGTAGACAGTAACTGTAAGGCTGGAGGTGCTGTCCTGGTAGACAGTAACTGTGAGGCTGGAGGTGCTGTCCTGGTAGACAGTAACTGTAAGGCTGGAGGTGCTGTCCTGGTACACAGTAACTGTGAGGCTGGAGGTGCTGTCCTGGTAGACAGTAACTGTAAGGCTGGAGGTGCTGTCCTGGTACACAGTAACTGTGAGGCTGGAGGTGCTGTCCTGGTACACAGTAACTGTGAGGCTGGAGGTGCTGTCCTGGTAGACAGTAACTGTAAGGCTGGAGGTGCTGTCCTGGTACACAGTAACTGTGAGGCTGGAGGTGCTGTCCTGGTACACAGTAACTGTGAGGCTGGAGGTGCTGTCCTGGTACACAGTAACTGTGAGGCTGGAGGTGCTGTCCTGGTACACAGTAACTGTGAGGCTGGAGGTGCTGTCCTGGTACACAGTAACTGTGAGGCTGGAGGTGCTGTCCTGGTACACAGTAAGTGCTGAGGTGCTGTCCTGGTGGACAGCTGGAGGCTGGAGGTGTTGTCCTGGTACACAGTAACTGTGAGGCTGGAGGTGCTGTCCTGGTACACAGTAACTGTGAGGCTGGAGGTGCTGTCCTGGTACACAGTAACTGTGAGGCTGGAGGTGCTGTCCTGCTACACAGTAACTGTGAGGCTGGAGGTGCTGTCCTGGTACACAGTAACTGTGAGGCTGGAGGTGCTGTCCTGGTAGACAGTAACTGTAAGGCTGGAGGTGCTGTCCTGGTAGACAGTAACTGTAAGGCTGGAGGTGCTGTCCTGGTAGACAGTAACTGTAAGGCTGGAGGTGCTGTCCTGGTAGACAGTAACTGTAAGGCTGGAGGTGCTGTCCTGGTAGACAGTAACTGTAAAGCTGGAGGTGCTGTCCTGGTAGACAGTAACTGTAAGGCTGGAGGTGCTGTCCTGGTAGACAGTAACTGTAGGGCTGGAGGTGCTGCCCTGGTAGACAGCAACTGTAAGGCTGGAGGTGCTGCCCTGATAGACAGCAACTGTGAGGCTGGAGGTGCTGTCCTGGTAGACAGTAACTGTAAGGCTGGAGGTGCTGTCCTGGTACACAGTAACTGTGAGGCTGGAGGTGCTGTCCTGGTAGACAGTAACAGTAAGGCGGGAGGTACTGTCCTGGTAGATAGTAACTGTAAGGCTGCAGGTGCTGTCCTGGTAGACAGTAACTGTGAGGCTGGAGGTGCTGTCCTGGTAGACAGTAACTGTGAGGCTGGAGATACTGTCCTGATAGACAGTAACTGTAAGGCTGGAGGAGCTGTCCTGGTTGACAGTAACTGTAAGGCTGGAGATACTGTCCTGATAGACAGTAACTTTAAGGCTGGAGGTGCTGTCCTGGTAGACAGTAACTGTGAGGCTGGAGGTGCTGTCCTGGCCGACAGTAACTGTGAGGCTGGAGGTGCTGTCCTGGTAGACAGTAACTGTGAGGCTGGAGGTGCTGTCCTGGTAGACAGTAGCTGTAAGGCTGGAGGTGCTGTCCCGGTAGACAGTAACTGTGAGGCTGGAGGTGCTGTCCTGGTAGACAGTAACTGTGAGGCTGGAGGTGCTGTCCTGGTACACAGTAACTGTGAGGCTGGAGGTGCTGTCCTGGTAGACAGTAACTGTGAGGCTGGAGGTGCTGTCCTGGTAGACAGTAACTGTAAGGCTGGAGGTGCTGTCCTGGTAGACAGTAACTGTGAGGCTGGAGGTGCTGTCCTGGTAGACAGTAACTGTGAGGCTGGAGGTGCTGACGTGGTAGATAGTAACTGTAAGGCTGGAGGTGCTGTCCTGGTAGACAGTAACTGTGAGGCTGGAGGTGCTGTCCTGGTTGACAGTAACTGTAAGGCATGAGATACTGTCCTGATAGATAGTAACTTTAAGGCTGGAGGTGCTGTCCTGGTAGACAGTAACTGTGAGGCTGGAGGTGCTGTCCTGGCCGACAGTAACTGTGAGGCTGGAGGTGCTGTCCTGGTAGACAGTAACTGTGAGGTTGGAGGTGCTGTCCTGGTAGACAGTAACTGTGAGGCTGGAGGTGTTGTCCTGGTAGACAGTAACTGTAAGGCTGGAGGTGCTGTACTGGTAGACAGTAACTGTGAGGCTGGAGGTGCTGTCCTGGCCGACAGTAACTGTAAGGCTGGAGGTGCTGTCCTGGTAGACAGTAACTGTGAGGCTGGAGGTGCTGTCCTGGTACACAGTAACTGTGAGGCTGGAGGTGCTGTCCTGGTAGACAGTAACTGTGAGGCTGGAGGTGTTGTCCTGGTAGACAGTAACTGTAAGGCTGGAGGTGCTGTCCTGGCCGACAGTAACTGTGAAGCTGGAGGTGCTGTCCTGGTAGACAGTAACTGTAAGGCTGGAGGTGCTGTCCTGGTAGACAGTAACTGTAATGTTGGAGGTGCTGTCCTGGTAGACAGTAGCTGTAAGGCTGGAGGTGCTGCCCTGGTAGACAGTAACTGTAAGGCCGGAGGTGCTGTCCTGGCCGACAGTAACTGTGAGGCTGGAGGTGCTGTCCTGGTAGACAGTAGCTGTAAGGCTGGAGGTGCTGTCCTGGTAGACAGTAACTGTGAGGCTGGAGGTGCTGTCCTGGTAGACAGTAACTGTGAGGCTGGAGGTGCTGTCCTGGTAGACAGTAACTGTAAGGCTGGAGGTGCTGTCCTGGTAGACAGTAACTGTAGGGCTGTAGGTGCTGTCCTGGTAGACAGTAACTGTAAGGCTGGAGGTGCTGTCTTGGTACACAGTAACTGAGGCTGGAGGTGCTGTCCTGGTAGACAGTAACTGTAAGGCTGGAGGTGCTGTCCTGGTAGACAGTAACTGTAAGGCTGGAGGTGCTGTCCTGGTACACAGTAACTGAGGCTGGAGGTGCTGTCCTGGTAGACAGTAACTGTGAGGCTGGAGGTGCTGTCCTGGTACACAGTAACTGAGGCTGGAGGTGCTGTCCTGGTAGACAGTAACTGTAAGGCTGAAGGTGCTGCCATGGTAGACAGTAACTGTAAGGCTGGAGGTGCTGTCCTGGTACACAGTAACTGTGAGGCTGGAGGTGCTGTCCTGGTAGACAGTAACTGTAAGGCTGGAGGTGCTGTCCTGGTACACAGTAACTGAGGCTGGAGGTGCTGTCCTGGTAGACAGTAACTGTAAGGCTGGAGGTGCTGTCTTGGTAGACAGTAACTGTAAGGCTGGAGGTGCTGTCATGGTAGACAGTAACTGTAAGGCTGGAGGTGTTGTCCTGGTAGATAGTAACTGTAAGGCTACAGGTGCTGACGTGGTAGACAGTAACTGTAAGGCTGGAGGTGGTCTCCTGGTAGACAGTAACTGTGAGGCTGGAGGTGCTGTCCTGGTTGACAGTAACTGTAAGGCTGGAGGTGCTGTCCTGGTAGACAGTAACTGTGAGGCTGGAGGTGCTGTCCTGGCCGACAGTAACTGTGAGGCTGGAGGTGCTGTCCTGGCCGACAGTAACTGTGAGGCTGGAGGTGCTGTCCTGGTTGACAGTAACTGTGAGGCTGGAGGTGCTGTCCTGGTAGACAGTAACTGTGAGGCTGGAGGTGCTGTCCTGGCCGACAGTAACTGTGAGGTTGGAGGTGCTGTCCTGGTAGACAGTAACTGTAAGGCTGGAGGTGCTGTCCTGGTAGACGGTAACTGTAAGGCTGGAGGTGCTGTCCTGGTAGACAGTAACTGTAAGGCCGGAGGTGCTGTCCTGGCCGACAGTAACTGTAAGGCTGGAGGTGCTGTCCTGGTAGACAGTAACTGTAAGGCTGGAGGTGCTGTTCTGGTAGACAGTAACTGGGAGGCTGGAGGTGCTCTCCTGGTAGACAGTAACAGTAAGGCTGGAGGTGCTGTCCTGGTAGACAGTAGCTGTAAGGCTGGAGGTGCTGTCCTGATAGACAGTAACAGTGAGGTTGGAGGTGCTGTCCTGGTAGACAGTAACTGTGAGGCCGGAGGTGCTGTCCTGGTAGACAGTAACTGTAAGGCTGGAGGTGCTGTCCTGGTAGACAGTAACTGTAGGGCTGTAGGTGCTGTCCTGGTAGACAGCAACTGAAAGGCTGGAGGTGCTGTCCTGGTAGACAGTAACTGTGAGGCTGGAGGTGCTGTCCTGGTAGACAGTAACTGTAAGGCTGGAGGTGCTGTCCTGGTAGACAGTAACTGTGAGGCTGGAGGTGCTGTCCTGATAGACAGTAACTGTAGGGCTGTAGGTGCTGTCCTGGTAGACAGCAACTGAAAGGCTGGAGGTGCTGTCCTGGTAGACAGTAACAGTGAGGTTGGAGGTGCTGTCCTGGTACACAGTAACTGTGAGGCTGGAGGTGCTGTCCTGGTAGACAGTAACTGTGAGGCTGGAGGTGCTGTCCTGGTAGACAGTAACTGTAAGGCTGGAGGTGCTGTCCTGGTAGACAGTAACTGTAAGGCTGGAGGTGCTGTCCTGGTAGACAGTAACTGTGAGGCTGGAGGTGCTGTCCTGGTAGACAGTAACTGTAAGGCTGGAGGTGCTGTCCTGGTAGACAGTAACTGTGAGGCTGGAGGTGCTGTCCTGGTAGACAGTAACTGTGAGGCTGGAGGTGCTGTCCTGGTAGACAGTAACTGTAAGGCTGGAGGTGCTGTCCTGGAAAACAGTAACTGTAAGGCTGGAGGTGCTGTCCTGGTATACAGTAACTGTGAGGCTGGAGGTGCTGTCCTGGTAGACAGTAACTGTAAGGCTGGATGTGCTGTCCTGGTAGACAGTAACTGTAAGGCTGGAGGTGCTGTTCTGGCCTACACTAATTTTAAAGCTGGAGGCGCTGTCCTGGTAGACAGTAACTGTGAGGCTGGAGGTGCTGTCCGGGTAGACAGTAACTGTAAGGCTGGAGGTGCTGTCCTGGTAGACAGTAACTGTAAGGCTGGAGTGCTGCCATGGTAGACAGTAACTGTAAGGCTGGAGGTGCTGTCCTGGTAGACAGTAACTGTGAGGCTGGAGGTGTTGTCCTGGTACACAGTAACTGAGGCTGGAGGTGCTGTCCTGGTAGACAGTAACTGTGAGGCTGGAGGTGCTGTCCTGGTACGCAGTAACTGAGGCTGGAGGTGCTGTCCTGGTAGACAGTAACTGTAAGGCTGGAGGTGCTGCCATGGTAGACAGTAACTGTAAGGCTGGAGGTGCTGTCCTGGTAGACAGTAACTGTGAGGCTGGAGGTGCTGTCCTGGTACACAGTAACTGAGGCTGGAGGTGCTGTCCTGGTACACAGTAACTGAGAGGCTGTAGGTGCTGCCATGGTAGACAGTAACTGTAAGGCTGGATGTGCTGTCCTGGTACACAGTAACTGTGAGGCTGGAGGTGGTGTCCTGGTAGACAATAACTGTGAGGCTGGAGGTGCTGTCCTGGTACACAGTAACTGAGGCTGGAGGTGCTGTCCTGGTAGACAGTAACTGTAAGGCTGGAGGTGCTGCCATGGTAGACAGTAACTGTAAGGCTGGAGGTGCTGTCCTGGTAGACAGTAACTGTGAGGCTGGAGGTGCTGTCCTGGTACACAGTAACTGTGAGGCTGGAGGTGCTGTCCTGGTACACAGTAACTGTGAGGCTGGAGGTGCTGTCCTGGTAGACAGTAACTGTAAGGCTGGAGGTGCTGTCCTGGTACACAGTAACTGTGAGGCTGGAGGTGCTGTCCTGGTACACAGTAACTGTGAGGCTGGAGGTGCTGTCCTGGTACACAGTAACTGTGAGGCTGGAGGTGCTGTCCTGGTACACAGTAACTGTGAGGCTGGAGGTGCTGTCCTGGTACACAGTAACTGTGAGGCTGGAGGTGCTGTCCTGGTACACAGTAAGTGTGAGGCTGGAGGTGTTGTCCTGGTACACAGTAACTGTGAGGCTGGAGGTGCTGTCCTGGTACACAGTAACTGTGAGGCTGGAGGTGCTGTCCTGGTACACAGTAACTGTGAGGCTGGAGGTGCTATCCTGCTACACAGTAACTGTGAGGCTGGAGGTGCTGTCCTGGTACACAGTAACTGTGAGGCTGGAGGTGCTGTCCTGGTAGACAGTAACTGTGAGGCTGGAGGTGCTGTCCTGGTAGACAGTAACTGTAAGGCTGGAGGTGCTGTCCTGGTAGACAATAACTGTAAGGCTGGAGGTGCTGTCCTGGTAGACAATAACTGTAAGTCTGGAGGTGCTGTCCTGGTACACAGTAACTGTGAGGCTGGAGGTGCTGCCCTGGTAGACAGTAACTGTAAGGCTGGAGGTGCTGTCCTGGTATACAGCAACTTTGAGGCTGTAGGTGCTGTCCTGGTAGACAGTAACTGTAAGGCTGGAGGTGCTGTCCTGGTATACAGCAACTTTGAGGCTGGAGGTGTTGTCCTGGTAGACAGTAACTGTAAGGCTGGAGGTGCTGTCCTGGCCGACAGTAACTGTGAAGCTGGAGGTGCTGTCCTGGTAGACAGTAACTGTAAGGCTGGAGGTGCTGTCCTGGTAGACAGTAACTGTAATGTTGGAGGTGCTGTCCTGGTAGACAGTAGCTGTAAGGCTGGAGGTGCTGCCCTGGTAGACAGTAACTGTAAGGCCGGAGGTGCTGTCCTGGCCGACAGTAACTGTGAGGCTGGAGGTGCTGTCCTGGTAGACAGTAGCTGTAAGGCTGGAGGTGCTGTCCCGGTAGACAGTAACTGTGAGGCTGGAGGTGCTGTCCTGGTAGACAGTAACTGTGAGGCTGGAGGTGCTGTCCTGGTAGACAGTAACTGTAAGGCTGGGGGTGCTGTCCTGGTAGACAGTAACTGTAGGGCTGTAGGTGCTGTCCTGGTAGACAGTAACTGTAAGGCTGGAGGTGCTGTCCTGGTACACAGTAACTGAGGCTGGAGGTGCTGTCCTGGTAGACAGTAACTGTAAGGCTGGAGGTGCTGTCCTGGTAGACAGTAACTGTAAGGCTGGAGGTGCTGTCCTGGTACACAGTAACTGAGGCTGGAGGTGCTGTCCTGGTAGACAGTAACTGTGAGGCTGGAGGTGCTGTCCTGGTACACAGTAACTGAGGCTGGAGGTGCTGTCCTGGTAGACAGTAACTGTAAGGCTGGAGGTGCTGCCATGGTAGACAGTAACTGTAAGGCTGGAGGTGCTGTCCTGGTACACAGTAACTGTGAGGCTGGAGGTGCTGTCCTGGTAGACAGTAACTGTAAGGCTGGAGGTGCTGTCCTGGTACACAGTAACTGAGGCTGGAGGTGCTGTCCTGGTAGACAGTAACTGTAAGGCTGGAGGTGCTGTCTTGGTAGACAGTAACTGTAAGGCTGGAGGTGCTGTCATGGTAGACAGTAACTGTAAGGCTGGAGGTGTTGTCCTGGTAGATAGTAACTGTAAGGCTACAGGTGCTGACGTGGTAGACAGTAACTGTAAGGCTGGAGGTGCTGTCCTGGTAGACAGTAACTGTAAGGCTGGAGGTGCTGTCCTGGTTGACAGTAACTGTAAGGCTGGAGATGCTGTCCTGATAGATAGTAACTGTAAGGCTGGAGGTGCTGTCCTGGTAGACAGTACCTGTGAGGCTGGAGGTGCTGTCCTGGTTGACAGTAACTGTAAGGCTGGAGATACTGTCCTGATAGACAGTAACTTTAAGGCTGGAGGTGCTGTCCTGGTAGACAGTAACTGTGAGGCTGGAGGTGCTGTCCTGGCCGACAGTAACTGTGAGGCTGGAGGTGCTGTCCTGGTAGACAGTAACTGTGAGGCTGGAGGTGCTGTCCTGGTAGACAGTAACTGTGAGGCTGGAGGTGTTGTCCTGGTAGACAGTAACTGTAAGGCTGGAGGTGCTGTACTGGTAGACAGTAACTGTGAGGCTGGAGGTGCTGTCCTGGCCGACAGTAACTGTGAGGCTGTAGGTGCTGTCCTGGTAGACAGCAACTGTAAGGCTGGAGGTGCTATCCTGGTAGACAGTAACGGTGAGGCTGGAGGCGCTGTCCTTTTAGACAGTAACTGTAAGGCTGGAGGTGTTGTCCTGGTAGACAGTAACAGTAAGGCTGGAGGTGCTGTCCTGGTAGACAGTAACTGTAAGGCTGGAGGTGCTGTCCTGGTAGACAGTAACTGTGAGGTAGGAGGTGCTGTCCTGGTAAACAGTAACGGTGAGGATGGAGGTGCTGCCCTGGTAGACAGTAACTGTAAGGCTGGAGGTGCTGTCCTGGTAGACAGTAACTGTAAGGCTGGAGGTGCTGTCCTGGTAAACAGTAACGGTGAGGTTGGAGGTTCTGTCCTCGTAGACAGTTACTGTAAGGCTGGAGGTGCTGTCCTGGGAGACAGTAATGGTGAGGCTGGAGGTGCTCTCCTGGCCGACAGTAACTGTGAGGCTGGAGGTGCTGTCCTGGTAGACAGCAATGGTGAGGATGGAGGTGCTGTCCTGGGAGACAGTAATAGTGAGGAAGGAGGTGCTGTCCTGGGAGACAGTAAATGTACGCATGAGGGAATGCATATAAATGACCTCGAGGAAGACAGGAGCTGTAGTGGGGAAACAGACGTATTCAAGGATAAGATAAAATCAATATTACAAACTATTAATACCACAGGAGATAGCAAACAAGGGGACTCCACTAGCAATAGCGAGGGTATACTACCAGAAACAACTGGTGAGATCGCCATTGTTAGTACTAGTGAGGATAGGAATGAGACAGGTAAACATGCACTAACAGGGAATACAGTCACAAAAACCCAAGGCAAACAGAAACCAAGCCTGTGCACATACTATGCACTTGGTATCTGCTGGCATGGGAAATCTGGAAAAACAGATGGGACGTGCAACTTTGTCCACCCTAGAAAATGCCGTGCCCATATGACAACAGGAAAATGCAAACTCCCTTCCTGTAAGCTTTTTCACCCTGAAATGTGTCCCTCTTCAGTACAGGAAAGACTGCTATAACTTAATTTGCCAGGCACACCATCTAAAGGGGACAAAAAGATACAAAACATCCAGGCCATGGGAAAACCTGGGTAGCCACAGCCACTCAAGAGGGTGAGGTTTTTTAGTGCCAGAAAGGAAAACGCTGGCAGGGGCAGGAAATGGCAGAAATCGTACGCCAAATCCAGTCATTTCTGGAGTGGAACCACAGTCGATGGCCTCCACTCCAAACCAACAGATACAGATACTAGTGCCGGAAAAAAAAGTCCCCCCCGGTATCACCAATACTGCCAGTCCGATGGCATTCTTCTTTGCAAATATACAGGGTCTAAAGCCAGCAACGAACAACAAAATACCTTTCATCCGTAGAATGCTTCTAGAGGCAAATGCAATGTTCGCGACTTTCATTTCATTGTCCAAGGATCACTTGGACAACGAAATATGGATCCCAGGTTACAACCTATACAGATGCGACAGAGTGAACAGGGAAAAGGGGGGGATGGGTTGGCCTGTATATCGCAGAGTCACTTATTTGCACAGAAATGCTTAATGCTTCAAATGATGTAGTGGAAATTTAGCAGTAAAGATCGAGATCCAAAACCTAGTCATTGTGGTAGTCTGCAAGCCTCCGGATGCAACGTCCCAACAATTCCAGGAACAGCTGTTAAAAATTGACCACTGTCTGGAAAATCTTCCAGCTCCTGCCCCCAACATCTTGCTCCTGGGGGATTTCAACTTAAGGCACCTAAAATGGAGGAATATAACAAATAATATTGTTGCAGTGATAACACCTGGCGGCATCTCTGACGAGAACTCACACATACACACAAGGTTTTAAATCTCTGCACAAAATTCAACATAAATCCGCAAATAATAGAGCCTACTAGACTGGAGAATACACTGGACCTCATCTTCACTAACAATGATGATCTGATACGAAATGTCACCATATCAAAAACAATATACTCAGATCACAACATAATCGAGGTTCAGACATGTATGCGCGGAGCCCCAGACCGACAAAGTGAGATCAGTCAAAAGGGAGCCTTCACCAAATTCTACTTCAGTAACAAGAACATAAAGTGGGACCAAGTAAACCAAGTCCTAAACGATATAAACTGAGAGGATAGACTAAGCAACACAGACCCCAACTTATGCCTAGAACAGATTAACTCTGTGGCACTCGATGTATGCTCAAGGCTTATTCCTTTAAGAAAAAGGAGGAGTAGATGTAAAATAGAAGGAGACAGGGGCTCCCTTTACAAGCGGCCGGAAAGAATAACAGAGCGGCTAAAAGAGTCCAATACATCTGAAATGCGTAGGGAGACACTGGTCAGAGAAATAGCAAACATCGAACTAAAGATAAATGAATCTTATAGGAGTCAGGAATCGCGGGAAGAACTAAGTCATAAATGAAATCGAAAGAAAGCCAAAATGCCAAATAAAAGTCGAGAACAACATCCAGTATTGGGCCCCTATTTAAATAAGATGGGTCCTACACAGATGACAGCAAGGAAATGAGTGAGCTACTTAAGTCCCAATATGACTCAGCTTTTAATTTTTTTTATGAGAGAGCCGCAGAATTTGGTAAACACAAGCCTATCTAATGCTATTCTGACGCCAAATGACATTGAACAGGCGATGAAGGACATGCCCATGCACTCTGCCCCAGGGCCAGACTCATGGAACTCCGTGTTCATCAAGAACTGCAAGAAGCCCCTATCACGCTCTTTTAACATCCTATGGAGAGGGAGCATGGACACGGAGGTCGTCCCACAGTTACTAAAAACAACAGACATAGCCCCACTCCACAAAGGGGGCAGTAAAGCAATAGCAAAGAACTACAGACCGATAGCGCTAACATCCCATATAAAAATCTTTGAAAGGGTCCTAAGAAGCAAGATCGCCACCTATCTAGACACTCATCAGTTACACTACCCAGGGCAACATGGGTTTAGAGCAGGTCGCTCCTGTCTGTCTCAGCTACTGGATCACTACGACAAGGTCCTTGATGCACTAGAAGACATAAAAATTGTAGATGTAATATACGCAGACTTTGCATAAGCCTTCGACAAGTGTTACCATGGTGTAATAGAGCACAAAATGCATGCTAAAGGAATAACAGGAAAAGTTGATAGATGGATCTATAATTTCCTCACAAACAGAACACAAAGAGTAGTAGTCAACAGAGAAAAGTCTGAGGCGGCTACGGTGAAAAGCTGTGTTCTGCAAGGCACAGTACTCGCTCCCATCTTATCTCTCATCCTCATATCTGACATAGACAAGGATGTCTGCCACAGCACCGTGTCTTCCTTTGCAGATGACACCCGAATCTGCATGACAGTGTCTTCCATTGCAGACACTGCAAGGCTCCAGGCGGACATCAACCAAATCTTTCAATTGGCTGCCGAAAACAATATGAAGTTCAACGATGAGAAATTTTAATTACTCTGTTATAGTGAACATGAGGAAATTAAAACTTTATCAGAGTATAAAACAAATTCCAGCCACAAAATAGAGCTAGAAACTAACGTCAAAGACCTGGGAGTGATTATGTCGGAGGATCTCACCTTCAAGGACCATAGCATTGTATCAATCGCATCTGTTAGAAAAATGACAGAATGGATAATGAGAACCTTCAAAACTAGGGAGGCCAAGCCCATGATGACACTCTTCATATCGCTTGTTCTATCTAGGCTGGAATATTGCTGCACACTAACAGCACCTTTCAAGGCAGGTGAAATTGCTGACTTAGAAAATGTACAGAGAACCTTCACGGCGCGCATAACGGAGATAAAACACCTCAATTCTGGGAGCGCTTGAGGTTCCTGAACCTGTACTCCCTGGAACGCAGGCGGGAGAGATACATGATTATATACACCTGGAAAATCCTAGAGGGACTAGTACCGAATTTGCACACGAAATTCACTCTCAACGAAAGCAAAAGACTCGGCAGACGATGCAACATCCCCCCAGTGAAAAGCAAGTGTGTCATTAGCACGTTAAGAGATAACACAATAAGTGTCTGGGGTCCAAGACTGTTCAACTGCCTCCCAGCGTACATAAGGGGGATTACCAATAGACCCCTGGCTGTCTTCAAGCAGGCACTGGACAAGCACCTAAAGTCGGTACCTGACCTGCTGGGCTGTGGTTCGTACGTTGGATTGCGTGCAGCCAGCAGTAACAGCCTGGTTGATCAAGCCCTGATCCTCCATGAGGCCTGGTCACAGACCGGGCCGCGGGGGCGTTGACCCCCGGAACTCTCTCCAGGTAAACTCCAGGTGGTAGGGAGGGTGATGGTGGTAGGAAGGGTGATGGTGGTAGGGGGGTGATGGTGGTAGGGAGGGTGATGGTGGTAGGATGGGAAATGGTTGTAGGGAGGGTGATGGTAGTAGGGAGGGTGATGGTGATATGATGGGAAATGGTTGTAGGGAGGGTGATGATGGTTGGGAGGGTGATGGTGGTAGGGAGGGTGATGGTGGTAGGGAGGGTGATGGTGGTAGGATGGAAAATGGTTGTAGGGAGGGTGATGGTGGTAGGGAGGGTGATGGTGGTAGGGAGGGTGATGGTGGTAGGATGGGAAATGGTTGTAGGGAGGGTGATGGTGGTTGGGAGGGTGATGGTTGTAGGGAGGGTGATGGTGGTAGGGAGGGTGATCGTGCTAGGGAGTTAGATGGTGGTAGGGAGGGTGATGGTGGTAGGGAGAGAGATGGTGGTAGAGAGATGGTGGTAGGGAGGGTGATGGTGGTAGAGAGATGGTGGTAGGGAGGGAGATGGTGGTAGAGAGATGGTGGTAGGGAGGGTGATGGTGGTAGAGAGATGGTGGTAGGGAGGGAGATGGTGGTAGAGAGATGGTGGTAGGAAGACAGTGGTAGGGAGATGGTGGTAGGGAGGGTGATGGTGGTAGTGAAGAAGATGGTGGTAGAGAGATGGTGGTAGGGAGGGAGACAGTGGTAGGGAGATGGTGGTAGGGAGGGTGGTGGTGGTAGGGAGGTAGATGGTGGTAGTGAAGGAGATGGTGATAGGGAGGGAGACAGTGGTAGGTAGATGGTGGTAGGGAGGGAGATGGTGGTAGGGAGGGTGATGGTGGTAGGGAGATGGTGGTAGGGAGATGGTGGTAGGGAGGAAGACAGTGGTAGGGAGATGGTGATAGGGAGGGTGATGGTGGTAGTGAAGAAGATGGTGGTAGAGAGATGGTGGTAGGGAGGGAGACAGTGGTAGGGAGATGGTGGTAGGGAGGGTGATGGTGGTAGGGAGGTAGATGGTGGTAGTGAAGGAGATGGTGATAGAGAGATGGTGGTAGGGAGATGGTGGTAGGGAGAGGGAGATGGTGGTAGGGAGGGTGATGGTGGTAGGGAGATGGTGGTAGGGAGATGGTGGCAGGGAGGGAGACAGTGGTAGGGAGATGGTGGTAGGGAGATGGTGGTAGGGAGGGTGATGGTGGTAGGGAGGGTGATGGTGGTAGGGAGAGTGATGGTGGTAGGGAGAGTGATGGTGGTAGGGAGGGTGATGGTGGTAGGGAGGGTGATGGTGGTAGGGAGGGTGGTGGTGATAGGGAGGGTGATGGTGATAATGGAAATAAGTCACTCTGACTTTTTTGGGTTATCCCAGGTTCTCTACACAGATGCTGCTATGTACGATATTTCTATGTAACTGTATTTGTGTATACCTGAATAAACTTACTTACTTACTTACTTACTTATAGGGAGGGAGATGGTGGTAGAGATGGGAGATCAAGGTTGACTGTGTAAATTTCACCCTGGCAAGTCACAGAGGCTGACCTCTAGTCCCCCCACCATCACCGTTGTCGTGGGGGAACTTTAACCCCCACCGTCGACATCTTTGATCTCCACGATGAACTACTCAAATGTAAAGATCAAACCTTGCAGTGGAACTGTGAACGACTCATTAAAACTTGAGCTTGTAGCTGTCGTCATGGGCGGCTTGTATGTCAAGTTTAATGCTGTTCTGAAGCTACAAGACGCCTTCATTATCGTCTGTAATGATAATATTGAGGCGGATAAACTACCCACCACCACCACCACTCTCACTAAACGAGACTTTCAGGCACGTCCTCTCCAGCCTTCAGGGCTAAGAGAACTTATTTTTTTTTTTTTTTATTATCACACCGGCCGATTCCCACCAAGGCAGGGTGGCCCGAAAAAGAAAAACTTTCACCATCATTCACTCCATCACTGTCTTGCCAGAAGGGTGCTTTACACTACAGTTTTTAAACTGATTACTTCGCAAACCTAACGATGTCCTGAGGACTTCGATAGAAAATCAGAACTCCTGGGTTACCGTGGACCATATCATAAAAATTCCTAATGCTTTTATCATGCTGAAAATCACATCTACTAGCGTGAACATAGCTGCCCAGGCTCTAGCTGAAGGTATGGGTATCTAATACGTCATTAATCCCAGCTACATCGAAGCAGAGATATCAACATATCACACAATGCTGGAGTTGTTATTCCTACATGCATACTATTAAGTACTTCCCTATAAAAGACAAGAAATTGTGTTCGCCCTGTGGTTGTGAGGGACAAGACTTAATAAGACCTGCGCCACTACCGCTCCACCGAAATGCCTGAACTGCAAGAGCGGCCACCACACTCCTGCTCCCAAGTGACCTACATGACAAGAAATCCTGAAGAAAAACCAAGAATCAGAACATAAGAAGTCATCTTCCAGGTCAGAACATACGCTGCGATCACCAAATTACAGGACTGTGAACCAACGGAAAATCCACTACTGTATGATGTACGCTCATTTGCACAATATGGCTAAACCAGGATTCATCAACTCAGTCATCAGCGAACTCTTCAGGCTAAACAACTTGCCCAGTTTTACATTGCCAGATTCTTCACCTTCCTCTCAGATTCTCCACCTCACCTCTAAGATCGACAATATCTCTACACCCGAAAGTTACTCTCAAGCAGCTTCACCACCACCATCATTACCTACATGTTACGATACTCTTCAAACTCCCACCAATGATATGCTACCATTGACTTCCTCCACTACGGAAACTGACGAATCAGCGACCTCACCCCAACCGCACCAACCACCAGCCAAGAGAGCTAAAACACTATCACCTGTTGAAATCCCCACTGACACGCCACTCCTACAAATACCACCAGTGATAGCCCACTTTCGACTGCCACCGCCACTGCTATCGAAGAGCCTACGTACGCAGAATGGTGAGGCATCAGGTTCTACACAACTGAACAATACAGTGATGAAATGTTTTGCCAAGAACTTTATAACAGACTCCAGGATGGAACTGTTAAGTTTACCGGAGAACCTGATCATCAAGGCAGCACTCCACAAATGCTTGAGGACATCAGAGAGCATAAAGAATACTACGGCAACAGGATCCATCTTAATCACGTCTCAAGAACGAAATTTAGAAACATCGAAACCGCTACCGCCCACTAGCAAGCTTCCTGTCCACCAATCATCATGAAGCTGAGATTCCCCAGGGCTCAGGCTGCGGTCTACAGCTGGGGTGTGGCTTCAGTGGCCCAGTAGTAATTGCTTCTTCTCCTCTTCTTGACATTGCCTGTTGCTGCTCAGCTGACATGCCCCTCAAGACACTCCCGTGACAGGGAACCAAACCCAGGTCATATCTGGAAAAGACCCGGGCTGCGACAGTACCGGCGAATTTAGAAGAAGAAAGGAGGGGAGATGGAGGTAGGGAGGGAGATGGTGGTAGGGAGAGAGATGGTGGTAGGGCAGGAGATGGATGTAGGCAAGAAAAGGGGTAGGGCAGAAGATGGAGGTAGGGCAGGAGATGGGGTAGGGCAGGAGATGGAGGGAGGGAAGAAGATGGGGTAGGGCAGAGGCAGGGCAGATGGGGTAGGGTAGGAGATCGGATAGGGCAGGAGATGGAGGTAGTGCAGGAGTTGGGGTAGGGCAGGAGATGGAGGTAGGGCAGGAGATGAGGGTAGGACAGGAGATGTAGGTAGGGCAGGAGATGTGGTAGAGCAGGAGGTGGGGTAGGGCAGAAGATGGGGTATTGCAGGAGATGGGGTAGGGCAGGAGTTGGGGTAGGGCAGGGGATGGGGTATTGCAGGAGATGGGGTAGGGCAGAAGATGGAGGTAGGGCAGGAGATGGGGTAGGACAGGAAATGTAGGTAGGGCAGGAGATGGGGTAGGGCAGGAAATGGCGTAGGGCAAGAGATGGGGTAAGGCAGCAGATGGGGTAGGGCAGCAGATGGGGTTGGGCAGGAAATGGGGTAGGGCAAGAGATGGGGTAGGGCAGCAGATGGGGTAGGGCAGCAGATGGGGTAGGGCAGCAGATGGGGTAGGGCAGCAGATGGGTTAGGGCAGCAGATGGGGTAGGGCAGATGAGATAGGGCAGGAGATAGAGGGAGAGTAGGAAATGGGTACGTCAGGAGCAGGAAATGGCGTAGGGCAAGAGATGGGGTAAGGCAGCAGATGGGGTAGGGCAGCAGATGGGGTTGGGCAGAAATGGGGTAGGGCAAGAGATAGGGCAGCAGATGGGGTAGGGCAGCAGATGGGGTAGGGCAGCAGATGGGGTAGGGCAGCAGATGGGGTAGGGCAGCAGATGGGGTAGGGCAGATGAGATAGGGCAGGAGATAGAGGGAGAGTAGGAAATGGGTACGTCAGGAGATAGGGGAGGGGAGGATATGGGATATGGCAGATGGGGTAGGGCTGAAGATGGAGGTAGGGCAGGAGATGGGGTAGCGCAGGAGATGGGGTAGGGCAGAAGATTGGGTAGGGCAGGAAATGTAGGAAAGGCAGAAGATGGAGTAGAGCAGGAAATGTGGTAGGGCAGGAAATGGGGTAGGGCAGGAGATGGGGTAGGGCAGGAGATATGGTAGAGCAGGAGATATGGTAGGGCAGGAGGTGGGGCAGGGCAGGAGATGGGGTATGGCAGGGGATGGGGTAGGACAAAAGATTGGGTATGGCAGGAGATGGGGTAAGGCAGGAGATGGGGTAGGGTAGGAGATGGAGTAGGGTAGGAGATGGAGGGAAGGCAGGAGTTGGGGTAGGGCAGGAGATGGGGTAGGGCAGGAGATGGGGTATGGCAGGAGATGAGGTAGGGCAGGAGATGGAGGTAGGGCAAGAGATTGGGTAGGGCAGATGTGGTAGGGCAGGATATGGGGTAGGGCAGGAGATGGGGTAGGGCATGATGACTTTGATGACTGTGATGACTTCACATCACAAAATGGCAAGAATATCGTCGCTATCTGGCTATTGTCCCAGTAGTTACTGCAGTGTTTGTGGGTATACAAAATACTTTGACCACCACAAAGGGAACGGATCCTCTTAACAGCAACGAAGCAAGCCTTGGATCTGTTAATTCTCCTACACCTGACATCTCTGCTTCAGCCACTGCTAGTACACTAGACAGTGCACATACCATCTCTGATACTACACCTGTCAGCACACCTGCCGACATTATTCCAACATATGGCAGCAGTGCTTCATCGGCAAGTACTGAGTCAGAATTTTCTCCACCAAAGATTGGTGCAGTTAATAATCAAGGGACTATCACTGCACATGAACACCTGCTGCGACAGGTACGAACAGTACGAACAGCAGGGACACATCTGTCAGAACTGCACAGGGGCGTGGTAGAGGACGTGGTAGAGGACGTGGAAGAGGACGTGGAGGAGGAAGACATCTACAGCCGTCTCACCTTCCTCCATCAAAGTCCCAGAGGCAGAACCTGCGGACAAATCAGCAAAACACAAGAGGTGCAACAAATAATAGTCCACCCTCCCAGGCACCTAAGCAGTGCTCTCGCTGTCACCGGAAGGGGCACACCGCCAACAACTGCTTGCGAGATACCAGGTGCAATTACTGCTACAAGAAAGGACATCAGGAAGACCAGTGTCGGAAGAAAAAGGAACTTGATAGACAGGACAACCTGTTTTGAGACCTGTTCTCGGAACAAACCAGCAGGATCTCTGACACTCACACATCACCCACTCAGCTACTCCTGTCTCAGCCCAGAAGGTGGTAATGTGCCTTTTATAAGACTACAGACCTACATCCCAGCAGCTGCCTCGGTACCCTACCTCTCTCAAGAGCAGGCACCTTACACACCCACCACCTCAAGCTGAACACATCATGAGAAGCCAGTCTATTAGCATACTGTAGGCCAACATTAAAGATTTCATTACTAATGTTGGAGAGCTCACACACAGTTTTGTGAACACTCGACGTCCCGACATGATAGCTGTTGTTGAAAATTTTGCAAGAATTGCTGGCTACACCTCATGGATGAGAAGAGACAGGCAAGGGCAAGGAGGAGGTGTTGCTGTGTGCTTCTCTAAAAGTGTACATGCCCAGCACATTGATGTTGCCATCCCTACTCATCTTGAAATGATGTTCTTCAAGCTCTGCATAAACACTAGTACCTCTGTACTAGCATGTGCATTGTACAGACCTCAGTGGCAACATGCAGACCCCATCAACTTCCTAATGGAAAATGTGGACTCCCTTCTGCTACAACACAACTGTCAACATATCATAATTGTTTGACATGAGAAACTTTGTTGATTTCCCTACTCATATCTCTGGCTCCTCCCTTGACCCAGTAGTGAGTGATCTGGCAGAAGACAGAGTCACTTGTCAGCCCTTCGGCTACGTTGGATCATCTGACCACAAGGCTGTTTTTACGACACTTAAGATCTCAACAGAACGAGGTGAGGAGTCCACACGCACAACCTGGCTATGGGAAAGAGGTAATTGGCCAGCCCTTTGCTCTGAGCTCGCCACCACCAATTGGAATGCTCTTCTCCAAAGGGATGTTGACAACCAAGTGAAAGCCTTCACTGGACATATCCTTAATCTACAACAAGAACACATCCCTCACCGGCAATATGTGATGAACCCTACAGATCAGCCTTGATTTGGCTTTCGTTATAGAGAGGCTGTTACTGCTAAGTACAAGGCATGGCGAAGGTATAAGAGACATCCTACCACCTATAACAGGAACTAGCACAGTCAAGCCTGTAAGCATATGGGTTACGTTCAAAAGTGGGTCATCGCAAAATGGGAGATGGACACAAGAAGCTAGCATCAGGTAGAGTAGGCTCCAAAATCTGGTGGTCCCTGGTCAAGGACAGACAAGGTTATTTGCCTGATGAACTCATTCCACCTCTAAATCGACAGGATTGGACCACCTCTACTAGTAGTCAAGAGAAAGCGGACCTCTTTGTCGAACACTTTGCTACCAAAATGCAAGTTCCTGATCCAGCAAGGGACCCTCCTTGGCTAGCTGCAAGAACTGTGTCAAAACTGTCAGTGGTGACAATAAGGCAGGAAGAGGTGAGCTTCCTTCTTAAATCGCTTGACCAAGAAAAGGCTGTGGATCCAGACAAGTTGAGCCCAAGATTGCTGAGAAGATGTGCAGACCAGCTAGCAGCACCTCAAACTCGCATCTTTCAGCACTGCCTAGTACAGTGTAAATGGCCCTCTCTGTGGAAAAAGGCAAATGTAGTCCCTGTTCACAAAAAAAAAAAAGAGCAGAGCAGAAATCAGCAACTACAGACCAGTGTCACTCGTGTCAAACACTGGCAAGCTCCTTGAGACAATAATCTCAAGACAAATGACAGAGTTTTTAGACTACCACTCACTATTTTGTGATCGTCAATATGGCTTCAGGAAAGGTTACTCTGCTGCTGATCTGTTGTTAAACCTCTCTACTAAGTGGCACCAGTCACTGGATGAATCCAAAGTCAGCTGTGTGGTAGCACTGGACATTGCTGGTGCTTTCGACAGGGTGTGGCACCAGGGCCTCTTAGCAGGCCCTGCAGGGAATTGCAGGCTCTACGCTATGTCTCCTCAATGATTACCTTCATGTTAGATCTCTAAGGGCAGTTCTCAATCTAACAGAATCAGCAAGACATCCTATTGGGGCAAGTGTTCCGCAAGGAAGTGTTCTGGGAACATTGTTATGGAATGTTTACTTCAATGACCTCCTTAATCTCAACCCACAATCCCATGCATATGCAGACAACTGTACACTGACATTCGCATATCCAAGAGAAGAAATGCCAGCTGCTCTAAGCTACATCAATCACCAGCTAAGAGCTATATCAGCTTGGGGAAATAGATGGCAAGTAACATTTGCACCTGAGAAAACACAAATGATGATTATCTCTAGGCACCATGATGGTAATGCTGGTGCAATAGTAAGGATGAATGGGAGGGTGTTGGCACCTGGGGAAGAAATTGATGTCCTTGGGGTGAAATTTGACTCCAAACTGACCATGAAAAACCACGTTGTAAATCTTGCAAACAAGACAGCCAGGAAGCTTACAGCACTTCGCCGTATCTCACATCTGCTTGACAGTAGGGGTTGCAAGATTTTGTACGAGGCACAAGTACGCTCACACCTTGAGAATGCTCCACTTTCTTGGTTTGCATGCTCCCCTTCTCACCTGCGACTGCTTGACAGAGTAGAGAACAGAGCAAGTCGTCTCATCTCTCGCCTGGACCAATCCTGGATAGATCTGTCATTTCAGCAGAGCCTTCAACACAGGAGGGATGTGGGTGGCCTTACTGTTATGTACAAGGCCAATATTGAACATTAAAATGGTATAAAATACCGACAGGTTGTTAGGTAAGACACATATGCAACAGTTAGGTATCTTTATTATGAAACGTTTCGCCTACACAGTAGGCTTCTTCAGTCAAGTACAGAAAAGTTGATAGAAGCAGAAGATACTTGAAGACGATGTAATCAGTCCATCACCCTTAAAGCTTTGAGGTGGTCAGTCCCTCAGTCTGGAGAAGAGCATTGTTCCATAGTATGTTTCATACTATGGAACAATGCTCTTCTCCAGACTGAGGGACTGACCACCTCAAAACTTTAAGGGTGATGGACTGATTACATCGTCTTCAAGTATCTTCTGCTTCTATCAACTTTTCTGTACTTGACTGAAGAAGCCTACTGTGTAGGCGAAACGTTTCATAATAAAGATACCTAACTGTTGCATATGTGTCTTACCTAACAAGGCCAATATTGTCAAAGTACCACGCTTGGATCCACTTCGAGGACAGTGAGAAGCAAGCTTCTATACCACAAGACGGGCCGAAAGCAGCAACTTCACTCTGGCTGTACCCATCTCCAAACATCACTTCATCTGAGGTCATTTATTCCCAGGGTAACTCGAGTATGGAACACATTCGAGCAGCATAATGGTGTCAACGACATAAAGTCAGTTGATCAGATGAAAATGCTGGACCACAGATGGCTCCAACTTCATCCTGTTCCCTACTTGTATGTCTCATAACAATAAAAATGCTTTCAAATGAGCTGATGTAGGTAACAGCTTTTAGCTTGCCAATAAAGTTAGGAATCCTTAGCCTGTAAATAGCTTGTCAATAAACCTAGGGATCCTTAACCTTGTCAAACCCTGTGTAAAAAAAAAAAAGTGGGGTGGGGCAGGAGATGTGGCAGGACAGGAGATGAAGTAGGCCAGGAGATGGAGGGAGAGAAGGAGATGGGGTAGGGCACGAGATGGGGTAGAGCACGAGTTGGGGTAGGGCACGAGATGGGGCAGGGCGGAAGATGGAGGTAGGGCAGGAGATGGAGTAGGGAAGGAGATGGAGTAGGACAAGAAATGAGCTGGGACAGGAGATGGAGTAGGGCAGGAGATGGGATAGAGCAGGAGATGGGGTAGGGCAGGAGATGGGGTAGGGCAGGAGATGGGGTAGGGCAGGCAATGGGGTAGGGTAAGAAAAGGAGTAGGACAAGAGATGGGGTAGGGCAGGAGATGGGGTAGGGCAGGAGAAGGGGTAGGGCAGGAGATGGGATAGGGCAGGAGATGGGGTAGGGCAGGAGATGGGGTAGGGCAGGAAATGAAAGTAGGGCAGGAGATGGGATAGGGCAGGAGATGGAGTAGGGCAGGAAATGGAAGTAGGGCAGGACATGGGGTAGGGCAGGAGATGGGGTAGAGCAGGAAATGGAAGTAGGGCAGGAGATGGGGTAGGGCAGGAGATGGGGTATTGCAGGAGATGGGATAGGGCAGAAGATGGGGGTGGGCAGGAGTTGGGGTTGGGCAGGAGATCGGTAGGGCAGGATATGGGGTAGGGCAGCTGATGGGGTAGGGCAGGAGATGGGGTAGGGCAGGGGATATAGTAGGGCAAGAGATGGGGTAGTGCAGGAGATGGGGTAGGGCAGGGAATGGAGGTAGGGCACTAGATGGGGTAGGGCAGGAGATGGGTTAGGGCAGGAGATGGGGTAGGGCAGGGAATGGTGGCAGGGCACTAGATGGGGTAGGGCAGGAGATGGGGTAGGGCAGGAGATGGGGTAGGACAGGAGATGGGGTAAGGTAGGAGATGGGATATGGCAGGAAATGGGGTAGGGTAGGAGATGGGGAAGGGCAGGAGAAGGAGTTGGGCAGGAGATGGGGTAGGGCAGGAGATGGGGTAGGGCAGCTGATGGGGTATGGTAGGAGATGGGGTTGGGCAGGAGACATAGTAGGGCAAGAGATGGGGTTAGGCAGGAGATGGGGTAGTGCAGGAGATGGGGTAGGGCAGGGAATGGGGGAGGGCAGGGAATGGAGGTAGGGCACTAGATGGGGTTGGGCAGGAGATGGGGTAGAGTAGGAGAAGGGGTAGGGCAAGAGATTTGGTAGGGTAGGAGATGGGGTAGGGCAGGGCATGGGATAGGGTAGGAGATGGGGTAGGGCAGGAAATGGGGTAGGTTACGAGATGGGGTAGGGCAGGAGATGGGGTTGGCCAGGAGATGGGGTATGTCAGGAGATGGGGTAGGGCAGCTGAAGGGATACGGCAGGAGATGGGGTTAGGCAGGAGATATAGTTGGGCAAGAGATGGGGTTAGGCAGGAGATGGGGTAGGGCAGGGAATGGACGTAGGGCATTAGATGGGGTAGGGCAGGAGATGGGGTAGGGCGGGAGATGGAGTAGGGCAGGGAATGGAGGTAGGGCACTTGATGGGGTAGGGCAGGAGATGGAGTAGGGGAGGAAATGGGGTATGGCAGGAGATGGGGTAGGGCAGGAGATGGAGTAGGGCAGGAAATGGGGTAGGGCAGGAAATGGGGTACGGTAGGAAATGGGGTAGGGCAGGAAATGGAGTAGGGTAGGAGAAGGGGCAGGGCAGGAGATGGGGTTGGGCAGGAGATGGGGTAGGGCAGTATATGGGGTAGGGCAGATGGTGTAGGACAGGAGGTGTGGTAGTACTAGAGGTGGGGTAGTGCAGGAGATGGGGTAGGACAGGAGATGGGGTATGGCAGGAGTTGGGGTAAGGCAGGAGATGGGGTAGGGCAGGAGATGAGGTAGGACTGGAGGATGGGTTGGACAGGAGGTGGGGTAGGACAGGAGAAGGGGTAGGGCAGGAGATTTGGATAGGGCAGGAGTTGGGGTAAGGCAGGAGATGGGGTAGGGCAGGAGATGAGGTAGGACAGGAGATGAGGTAGGGCAGGAGTTGGGGTAGTGCAGGAGATGGGGTAGGACAGGAGGTGGGGTAGTACTGGAGGTGGGGTAGGGCATGAGTTTGGGTAAGGCAGGAGATGGGGTAAGGCAGGAAATGGGGTAGGATTGGAAGATGTGTGGGACTGGAGGTGGGGTTGGACAGGAGGTGGGGTAGGACAGGATTTGGGGTTGGACAGGAGGTGGGGTTGGACAGGAGGTGGGGTTGGACAGGAGGTGGGGTAGGACAGGAGATGGGGTAGGACAGGAGGTGGGGATGGACAGGAGGTGGTGTTGGACAAGAGGTGGGGTTGGACAGGTGGTGGGGTAGGACTGGAGTTGGGGAAGGACAGGAGGTGGGTGTGACAGGAGGTTGGGTAAGACAGGGGCTGGGGTACGGCAGGGGCTGGGGTCGGGCAGGGGCTGGGGTCGGGCAGGGCCTGGGGTCGGGCAGGGGCTGGGGTCGGGCCAGGGCTGGGGTCGGGCAGGGGCTGGGGTAGGGCAGGGGCTGGGGTAGGGCAGGGACTGTGGTAGGGCAGGGGCTGGGGTAGGGCAGGGGCTTGGGTAGGGCTGAGGCTGGGGTCGGGCAGGGGTTGGGGTCGGGCAGGGACTGGGGTCGGGCAGGGGCTGGGGTCGGGCAGGGCCTGGGGTCGGGCAGGGGATGGGGTCGGGCCGGGGCTGAGGTCGGGCAGGGGCTGGGGTAGGGCAGGGGCTGGGATAGGGCAGGGACTGTGGTAGGGCAGGGGCTGGGGTATGGCAGGGGCTTGGGTAGGGCTGGGGCTGGGGTCGGGCAGGGGTTGGGGTCGGGCAGGGGCTCGGGTCGGACAGGGGCTGGGGTCGGGCAGGGGCTGGGGTCGGGCAGGGGCTGGGGTAGGGCAGGGGCTGGGGTCGGGCAGGGTCTGGGGTAGGGCAGTGGCTAGGGTAGGGCAGGGGCTGGGGTAGGGCAGGGGCGGGGGTAGGGCAGGGGCTGGGGTAGGGCAGTGTCTGGGGTAGGACAGTGGCTGGGGTAGGGCAGTGGCTGGAGTAGGGCAGTGGCTGGGGTCGGTCAGTGGCTGGGGTAGGGCAGTGGCTGGGGTAGGGCAGTGGCTGGGGTCGGTCAGGGGCTGGGGTCGGGCAGGGGCTGGGGTCGGGCAGGGGCTGGGGTAGGGCAGTGGCTAGGGTAGGGCAGGGGCTGGGGTAGGGCAGAGGCTGGGGTAGGACAGTGGCTGGGGTAGGGCAGTGGCTGGGGTAGGGCAGTGGCTGGGGTCGGTCAGGGGCTGGGGTCGGGCAGGGGCTGGGGTCGGGCAGGGGCTGGGGTAGGGCAGTGGCTAGGGTAGGGCAGGGGCTGGGGTAGGGCAGAGGCTGGGGTAGGGCAGTGTCTGGGGTAGGGCAGTGGCTGGGGTAGGGCAGTGGCTGGGGTAGGGCAGTGGCTGGGGTAGGGCAGTGGCTGGGGAAGGGCAGGGGCAGGGGTAGGACAGTGGCTGGAGTAGGGCAGGGGCTGGGGTCGGGCAGGGGCTGGGGTTGGGCAGGGGCTGGGGTAGGGCAGTGGCTGGGGTAGGGCAGGGGCTGGGGTAGGGCAGTGGCTGGGGTAGGGCAGTGGCTGGGATAAGGCAGTGGCTGGGGTAGGGCAGGGGCTGGGGTAGGGCAGTGGCTGGGGAAGGGCAGTGGCTGCAGTAGGGCAGTGGCTGGGGTAGGGCAGGGGCTGGGGTCGGGCTGTGAGACCTCTACCCACCTACCTGAGGTATCCCAGCGAGTGAGCACGTCTCCTGTGTATCCCAGTGCTTAACAGAATAGGGAATAGCAAATAACGGGGACAGTGAATATTACTATTCTACTCAAACACAGTTTATTATTAAGTCTTTGTACAATAATATATTTGGGAACAGGAGAACATTATTGTGGTTTAGACAAATGGGGTGGTACATATAAGCAGTGAGACAGGGAACACAATCAACTTGACGAAAATGAATATAACTTACAATATAATACAGAGGACAGTTCACTACAGGAACTAAGCCACAGGTCCCAAGACCTACACAGCACGAGTACTGTTCCAAACCAGTACTCTGTCCAATGTCTCCAACAGTCTCTCCTCCCGAGACTCTCCAGCTCAGCTCTGCTCCCAGGCCAGAGCTCTGCCCGAATCTCCCTCTGCTCAGCTGTTCCTTGGGCTTATATTGTCCCGAGAGCACCCCCACAATCACGTGTACGACCTGACGCCTAGGTCAGACGCCGTCAAGAACAAAAGATCTCAGACGTGGGCGTGGCTGGCAGACGTTTGCCAAGGCAAGGTGTGACCATATAATTGGTTAAATTAGGTCTCCCCAGAGACCTCACAAGCCCAGCTGGACTACATCACATCCCCCTATTTCCCCCAATTTAAAATATCTGAGAACTAGGACAATTTGTCCTAGTTATTAGACTATTTTAATCCTAACCCCATAAATCTATTACAATACAAAGATAAAATTATACATAATACAAAAATTATTCAATTACATATTTTTCCCTCAACCTTCTCATCTACCACAAGGCAGTATAATCAGTACACCTCACAGTTGACCAGCATAAAAGTTGCTCTCTGGTGCAAAGCCTCCTTACCCGTCATTTCTCCTTAAACCTAAATATCGGGCTCCAGTGCCTTCCCTACTTCTACTAGAAATGCACTAGCCAATGCTAGTCACCCTCGCACGTTAACCATTTGGCCAAACCTCTCTAGGCTTCTATGGCGTGGAAAACTGCTCCAACAGGTTGCATTCTTTCAAGTAACTGCAACTGGACCACTTCACGACCACCAAGATCGCATTTTCGGCACACTTCACATGCACACTACAACATCTGAAAATCGAGACAGGGCAGGCATCGCAGGTAAGACCCCCCATTATCCTATGCCACTACTAGGATTCACTGGCCTCATAAAACAAGGCGGCCAAAATCACTGGACCCACTCTACCTGAGGTATCCCAGCGAGTGAGCACGTCTCCTGTGTATCCCAGTGCTTAACAGAATAGGGAATAGCAAATAACGGGGACAGTGAATATTACTATTCTACTCAAATACAGTTTATTATTAAGTCTTTGTACAATAATATATTTGGGAACAGGAGAACATTATTGTGGTTTAGACAAATGGGGTGGTACATATAAGCAGTGAGACAGGGAACACAATCAACTTGACGAAAATGAATATAACTTACAATATAGTACAGAGGACAGTTCACTACAGGAACTAAGCCACAGGTCCCAAGACCTACACAGCACGAGTACTGCTCCAAGCCAGTACTCTGTCCAATGTCTCCAACAGTCTCTCCTCCCGAGACTCTCCAGCTCATCTCTGCTCCCAGGCCAGAGCTCTGCCCGAATCTCCCTCTGCTCAGCTGTTCCTTGGGCTTATATTGTCCCGAGAGCACCCCCACAATCACGTGTACGACCTGACGCCTAGGTCTGACGCCGTCAAGAACAAAAGACCTCAGACGTGGGCGTGGCTGACAGACGTTTGCCAAGGTGTGACCATATAATTGGTTAAATTAGGTCTCCCCAGAGACCTCACAAGCCCAGCTGGACTATATCACAGGGCAGGGGCTGGGGTAGGGCAGGGGCTGGGGTAGGGCAGGGGCTGGGGTAGGGCAGGGGCTGGGGTCGGGCAGGGGCTGGGGTAGGGCAGTGGCTGGAGTAGGGCAGGGGCTGGGGTAGGGCAGTGGCTGGGGTAGGGCAGTGGCTGGGGTCAGGCAGGGGCTGGGGTGGGGCGGGGGCTGGGGTAGGGCAGTGGCTGGTGTAGGGCAGGGGCTGGGGTAGGGCAGTGGCTGTGGTAGGGCAGGGACTGGGGTAGGGCAGTGGCTGGAGTAGGGCAGGGGCTGGGGTAGGGCAGGGGCTGGGG
>NC_091322.1:22844703-22861896 GCF_038502225.1 Cherax quadricarinatus
CTGACACATTCTGTCCCTATCCACCTTGTTATTGTGTTCCATCCCTGACACATTCTGTCCCTATCCACCTTGTTATTGTGTTCCATGTGTGGCACATTCTGTCCCTATCCACCTTGTTATTGTGTTCCATCCCTGACACATTCTGTCCCTATCCATCTTGTTATTGTGTTCCATCTCTGACACATTCTGTCCCTATCCACCTTGTTATTGTGTTCCATCCCTGACACATTCTGTCCCTATCCATCTTGTTATTGTGTTCCATCCCTGACACATTCTGTCCCTATCCATCTTGTTATTGTGTTCCATCTCTGACACATTCTGTCCCTATCCACCTTGTTATTGTGTTCCATCTCTGACACATTCTGTCCCTATCCACCTTGTTATTGTGTTCCATCCCTGACACATTCTGTCCCTATCCACCTTGTTATTGTGTTCCATGTGTGGCACATTCTGTCCCTATCCACCTTGTTATTGTGTTCCATCCCTGACACATTCTGTCCCTATCCATCTTGTTATTGTGTTCCATCTCTGACACATTCTGTCCCTATCCACCTTGTTATTGTGTTCCATCTCTGACACATTCTGTCCCTATCCATCTTGTTATTGTGTTCCATCCCTGACACATTCTGTCCCTATCCATCTTGTTATTGTGTTCCATCTCTGACACATTCTGTCCCTATCCACCTTGTTATTGTGTTCCATGTGTGGCACATTCTGTCCCTATCCACCTTGTTATTGTGTTCCATCCCTGACACATTCTGACCCTATCCACCCTGTTATTGTGTTCCATCCCTGACACATTCTGTCCCTATCCATCTTGTTATTGTGTTCCATCTCTGACACATTCTGTCCCTATCCACCTTGTTATTGTGTTCCATCCCTGACACATTCTGACCCTATCCACCCTGTTATTGTGTTCCATCCCTGACACATTCTGTCCCTATCCATCTTGTTATTGTGTTCCATCTCTGACACATTCTGACCCTATCCATCTTGTTATTGTGTTCCATCTCTGACACATTCTGTCCCTATCCATCTTGTTATTGTGTTCCATCCCTGACACATTCTGACCCTATCCACCCTGTTATTGTGTTCCATCCCTGACACATTCTGACCCTATCCACCCTGTTATTGTGTTCCATCCCTGACACATTCTGACCCTATCCACCCTGTTATTGTGTTCCATCCATGACACATTCTGTCCCTATCCATCTTGTTATTGTGTTCCATCCCTGACACATTCTGACCCTATCCACCCTGTTATTGTGTTCCATCCCTGACACATTCTGTCCCTATCCATCTTGTTATTGTGTTCCATCCCTGACACATTCTGACCCTATCCACCTTGTTATTGTGTTTCATCACTGACACATTCTGACCCTATCCACCTTGTTATTGTGTTCCATCCCTGACACATTCTGTCCCTATCCACCTTGTTATTGTGTTCCATCTCTGACACATTCTGTCCCTATCCACCTTGTTATTGTGTTCCATCCCTGACACATTCTGTCCCTATCCATCTTGTTATTGTGTTCCATCCCTGACACATTCTGTCCCTATCCACCTTGTTATTGTGTTCCGTCTTTGACACATTCTGTCCCTATCCACCTTGTTATTGTGTTCCGTCTTTGACACATTCTGTCGCTATCCACCTTGTTATTGTGTTCCATCCCTGACACATTCTGACCCTATCCACCCTGTTATTGTGTTCCATCCCTGACACATTCTGTCCCTATCCACATTGTTATTGTGTTCCATCTCTGACACATTCTGTCCCTATCCACCTTGTTATTGTGTTCCATCCCTGACACATTCTGTCCCTATCCATCTTGTTGTTGTGTTCCATCCCTGACACATTCTGTCCCTATCCACCTTGTTATTGTGTTCCATCTCTGACACATTCTGTCCCTATCCATCTTGTTATTGTGTTCCATCCCTGACACATTCTGTCCCTGTCCACCTTGTTTTTGTGTTCCATCCCTGACACATTCTGTCCCTATCCACCTTGTTATTGTGTTCCATCCCTGACACATTCTGTCCCTATCCATCTTGTTATTGTGTTCCATCTCTCACACATTCTGTCCCTATCCACCTTGTTATTGTGTTCCATCCCTGACACATTCTGTCCCTACCCACCTTGTTATTGTGTTCCATCCCTGACACATTCTGTCCCTATCCATCTTGTTATTGTGTTCCATCCCTCACACATTCTGTCCCTATCCATCTTGTTGTGTTCCATCCCTGACACATTCTGTCCCTATGCACCTTGTTATTGTGTTCCATCCCTGACACATTCTGTCCCTATCCACCTTGTTATTGTGTTCCATCTCTGACACATTCTGTCCCTATCCATCTTGTTATTGTGTTCCATCCCTGACACATTCTGACCCTATCCACCATGTTATTGTGTTCCATCCCTGACACATTCTGACCCTATCCACCTTGTTGTTGTGTTCCATCTCTGACACATTCTGTCCCTATCCACCTTGTTATTGTGTTCCTTCTCTGACATATTCTGTCCCTATCCACCTTGTTATTGTGTTCCATCCCTGACATATTCTGTCCCTATCCACCTTGTTATTGTGTTCCATCCCTGACACATTCTGACCCTATCCACCTTGTTGTTGTGTTCCATCTCTGACACATTCTGTCCCTATCCACCTTGTTATTGTGTTCCATCCCTGACACATTCTGTCCCTATCCATCTTGTTATTGTGTTCCATCCCTGACACATTCTGACCCTATCCACCTTGTTATTGTGTTCCATCCCTGACACATTCTGTCCCTATCCATCTTGTTGTTGTGTTCCATCCTTGACACATTCTGTCCCTATCCACCTTGTTATTGTGTTCCATCTCTGACATATTCTGTCCCTATCCATCTTGTTATTGTGTTCCATCCCTCACACATTCTGTCCCTATCCATCTTGTTATTGTGTTCCATCCCTGACACATTCTGTCCCTATCCACCTTGTTATTGTGTTCCATCTCTGACACATTCTGTCCCTATCCACCTTGTTATTGTGTTCCATCCCTGACACATTCTGTCCCTATCCACCTTGTTATTGTGTTCCATCCCTGACACATTCTGTCCCTATCCACCTTGTTATTGTGTTCCATCCCTGACACATTCTGTCCCTATCCACCTTGTTATTGTGTTCCATCCCTGACACATTCTGTCCCTATCCATCTTGTTATTGTGTTCCATCTCACACATTTTGTCCCTATCCACCTTGTTATTGTGTTCCATCCCTGACACATTCTGTCCCTATCCACCTTGTTATTGTGTTCCATGTGTGGCACATTCTGTCCCTATCCACCTTGTTATTGTGTTCCATCCCTGACACATTCTGTCCCTATCCACCTTGTTATTGTGTTCCATCTCTGACACATTCTGTCCCTATCCATCTTGTTATTGTGTTCCATCCCTGACACATTCTGTCCCTATCCATCTTGTTATTGTGTTCCATCTCTGACACATTCTGTCCCTATCCACCTTGTTATTGTGTTCCATGTGTGGCACATTCTGTCCCTATCCACCTTGTTATTGTGTTCCATCCCTGACACATTCTGACCCTATCCACCCTGTTATTGTGTTCCATCCCTGACACATTCTGTCCCTATCCATCTTGTTATTGTGTTCCATCTCTGACACATTCTGTCCCTATCCACCTTGTTATTGTGTTCCATCCCTGACACATTCTGACCCTATCTACCCTGTTATTGTGTTCCATCCCTGACACATTCTGTCCCTATCCATCTTGTTATTGTGTTCCATCTCTGACACATTCTGACCCTATCCATCTTGTTATTGTGTTCCATCTCTGACACATTCTGTCCCTATCCATCTTGTTATTGTGTTCCATCCCTGACACATTCTGACCCTATCCACCCTGTTATTGTGTTCCATCCCTGACACATTCTGCCCCTATCCATCTTGTTATTGTGTTCCATCCCTGACACATTCTGACCCTATCCACCCTGTTATTGTGTTCCATCCCTGACACATTCTGTCCCTATCCATCTTGTTATTGTGTTCCATCCCTGACACATTCTGACCCTATCCACCCTGTTATTGTGTTCCATCCCTGACACATTCTGTCCCTATCCATCTTGTTATTGTGTTCCATCCCTGACACATTCTGACCCTATCCACCTTGTTATTGTGTTTCATCACTGACACATTCTGACCCTATCCACCTTGTTATTGTGTTCCATCCCTGACACATTCTGTCCCTATCCACCTTGTTATTGTGTTCCATCTCTGACACATTCTGTCCCTATCCACCTTGTTATTGTGTTCCATCCCTGACACATTCTGTCCCTATCCATCTTGTTATTGTGTTCCATCCCTGACACATTCTGTCCCTATCCACCTTGTTATTGTGTTCCGTCTTTGACACATTCTGTCCCTATCCACCTTGTTATTGTGTTCCGTCTTTGACACATTCTGTCCCTATCCACCTTGTTATTGTGTTCCATCCCTGACACATTCTGTCCCTATCCACCCTGTTATTGTGTTCCATCCCTGACACATTCTGTCCCTATCCACATTGTTATTGTGTTCCATCTCTGACACATTCTGTCCCTATCCACCTTGTTATTGTGTTCCATCCCTGACACATTCTGTCCCTATCCATCTTGTTGTTGTGTTCCATCCCTGACACATTCTGTCCCTATCCACCTTGTTATTGTGTTCCATCTCTGACACATTCTGTCCCTATCCATCTTGTTATTGTGTTCCATCCCTGACACATTCTGTCCCTATCCACCTTGTTTTTGTGTTCCATCCCTGACACATTCTGTCCCTATCCACCTTGTTATTGTGTTCCATCCCTGACACATTCTGTCCCTATCCATCTTGTTATTGTGTTCCATCTCTCACACATTCTGTCCCTATCCACCTTGTTATTGTGTTCCATCCCTGACACATTCTGTCCCTACCCACCTTGTTATTGTGTTCCATCCCTGACACATTCTGTCCCTATCCATCTTGTTATTGTGTTCCATCCCTCACACATTCTGTCCCTATCCATCTTGTTGTGTTCCATCCCTGACACATTCTGTCCCTATGCACCTTGTTATTGTGTTCCATCCCTGACACATTCTGTCCCTATCCACCTTGTTATTGTGTTCCATCTCTGACACATTCTGTCCCTATCCATCTTGTTATTGTGTTCCATCCCTGACACATTCTGACCCTATCCACCTTGTTATTGTGTTCCATCCCTGACACATTCTGACCCTATCCACCTTGTTGTTGTGTTCCATCTCTGACACATTCTGTCCCTATCCACCTTGTTATTGTGTTCCATCTCTGACATATTCTGTCCCTATCCACCTTGTTATTGTGTTCCATCCCTGACATATTCTGTCCCTATCCACCTTGTTATTGTGTTCCATCCCTGACACATTCTGTCCCTATCCACCTTGTTATTGTGTTCCATGTGTGGCACATTCTGTCCCTATCCACCTTGTTATTGTGTTCCATCCCTGACACATTCTGTCCCTATCCATCTTGTTATTGTGTTCCATCTCTGACACATTCTGTCCCTATCCACCTTGTTATTGTGTTCCATCTCTGACACATTCTGTCCCTATCCATCTTGTTATTGTGTTCCATCCCTGACACATTCTGTCCCTATCCACCTTGTTTTTGTGTTCCATCCCTGACACATTCTGTCCCTATCCACCTTGTTATTGTGTTCCATCCCTGACACATTCTGTCCCTATCCATCTTGTTATTGTGTTCCATCTCTCACACATTCTGTCCCTATCCACCTTGTTATTGTGTTCCATCCCTGACACATTCTGTCCCTACCCACCTTGTTATTGTGTTCCATCCCTGACACATTCTGTCCCTATCCATCTTGTTATTGTGTTCCATCCCTCACACATTCTGTCCCTATCCATCTTGTTGTGTTCCATCCCTGACACATTCTGTCCCTATGCACCTTGTTATTGTGTTCCATCCCTGACACATTCTGTCCCTATCCACCTTGTTATTGTGTTCCATCTCTGACACATTCTGTCCCTATCCATCTTGTTATTGTGTTCCATCCCTGACACATTCTGACCCTATCCACCTTGTTATTGTGTTCCATCCCTGACACATTCTGACCCTATCCACCTTGTTGTTGTGTTCCATCTCTGACACATTCTGTCCCTATCCACCTTGTTATTGTGTTCCATCTCTGACATATTCTGTCCCTATCCACCTTGTTATTGTGTTCCATCCCTGACATATTCTGTCCCTATCCACCTTGTTATTGTGTTCCATCCCTGACACATTCTGTCCCTATCCACCTTGTTATTGTGTTCCATGTGTGGCACATTCTGTCCCTATCCACCTTGTTATTGTGTTCCATCCCTGACACATTCTGTCCCTATCCATCTTGTTATTGTGTTCCATCTCTGACACATTCTGTCCCTATCCACCTTGTTATTGTGTTCCATCTCTGACACATTCTGTCCCTATCCATCTTGTTATTGTGTTCCATCCCTGACACATTCTGTCCCTATCCATCTTGTTATTGTGTTCCATCTCTGACACATTCTGTCCCTATCCACCTTGTTATTGTGTTCCATGTGTGGCACATTCTGTCCCTATCCACCTTGTTATTGTGTTCCATCCCTGACACATTCTGACCCTATCCACCCTGTTATTGTGTTCCATCCCTGACACATTCTGTCCCTATCCATCTTGTTATTGTGTTCCATCTCTGACACATTCTGTCCCTATCCACCTTGTTATTGTGTTCCATCCCTGACACATTCTGACCCTATCTACCCTGTTATTGTGTTCCATCCCTGACACATTCTGTCCCTATCCATCTTGTTATTGTGTTCCATCTCTGACACATTCTGACCCTATCCATCTTGTTATTGTGTTCCATCTCTGACACATTCTGTCCCTATCCATCTTGTTATTGTGTTCCATCCCTGACACATTCTGACCCTATCCACCCTGTTATTGTGTTCCATCCCTGACACATTCTGCCCCTATCCATCTTGTTATTGTGTTCCATCCCTGACACATTCTGACCCTATCCACCCTGTTATTGTGTTCCATCCCTGACACATTCTGTCCCTATCCATCTTGTTATTGTGTTCCATCCCTGACACATTCTGACCCTATCCACCCTGTTATTGTGTTCCATCCCTGACACATTCTGTCCCTATCCATCTTGTTATTGTGTTCCATCCCTGACACATTCTGACCCTATCCACCTTGTTATTGTGTTTCATCACTGACACATTCTGACCCTATCCACCTTGTTATTGTGTTCCATCCCTGACACATTCTGTCCCTATCCACCTTGTTATTGTGTTCCATCTCTGACACATTCTGTCCCTATCCACCTTGTTATTGTGTTCCATCCCTGACACATTCTGTCCCTATCCATCTTGTTATTGTGTTCCATCCCTGACACATTCTGTCCCTATCCACCTTGTTATTGTGTTCCGTCTTTGACACATTCTGTCCCTATCCACCTTGTTATTGTGTTCCGTCTTTGACACATTCTGTCCCTATCCACCTTGTTATTGTGTTCCATCCCTGACACATTCTGTCCCTATCCACCCTGTTATTGTGTTCCATCCCTGACACATTCTGTCCCTATCCACATTGTTATTGTGTTCCATCTCTGACACATTCTGTCCCTATCCACCTTGTTATTGTGTTCCATCCCTGACACATTCTGTCCCTATCCATCTTGTTGTTGTGTTCCATCCCTGACACATTCTGTCCCTATCCACCTTGTTATTGTGTTCCATCTCTGACACATTCTGTCCCTATCCATCTTGTTATTGTGTTCCATCCCTGACACATTCTGTCCCTATCCACCTTGTTTTTGTGTTCCATCCCTGACACATTCTGTCCCTATCCACCTTGTTATTGTGTTCCATCCCTGACACATTCTGTCCCTATCCATCTTGTTATTGTGTTCCATCTCTCACACATTCTGTCCCTATCCACCTTGTTATTGTGTTCCATCCCTGACACATTCTGTCCCTACCCACCTTGTTATTGTGTTCCATCCCTGACACATTCTGTCCCTATCCATCTTGTTATTGTGTTCCATCCCTCACACATTCTGTCCCTATCCATCTTGTTGTGTTCCATCCCTGACACATTCTGTCCCTATGCACCTTGTTATTGTGTTCCATCCCTGACACATTCTGTCCCTATCCACCTTGTTATTGTGTTCCATCTCTGACACATTCTGTCCCTATCCATCTTGTTATTGTGTTCCATCCCTGACACATTCTGACCCTATCCACCTTGTTATTGTGTTCCATCCCTGACACATTCTGACCCTATCCACCTTGTTGTTGTGTTCCATCTCTGACACATTCTGTCCCTATCCACCTTGTTATTGTGTTCCATCTCTGACATATTCTGTCCCTATCCACCTTGTTATTGTGTTCCATCCCTGACATATTCTGTCCCTATCCACCTTGTTATTGTGTTCCATCCCTGACACATTCTGACCCTATCCACCTTGTTGTTGTGTTCCATCTCTGACACATTCTGTCCCTATCCACCTTGTTATTGTGTTCCATCCCTGACACATTCTGTCCCTATCCATCTTGTTATTGTGTTCCATCCCTGACACATTCTGACCCTATCCACCTTGTTATTGTGTTCCATCCCTGACACATTCTGTCCCTATTCATCTTGTTGTTGTGTTCCATCCTTGACACATTCTGTCCCTATCCACCTTGTTATTGTGTTCCATCTCTGACATATTCTGTCCCTATCCATCTTGTTATTGTGTTCCATCCCTCACACATTCTGTCCCTATCCATCTTGTTATTGTGTTCCATCCCTGACACATTCTGTCCCTATCCACCTTGTTATTGTGTTCCATCTCTGACACATTCTGTCCCTATCCACCTTGTTATTGTGTTCCATCCCTGACACATTCTGTCCCTATCCACCTTGTTATTGTGTTCCATCCCTGACACATTCTGTCCCTATCCACCTTGTTATTGTGTTCCATCCCTGACACATTCTGTCCCTATCCACCTTGTTATTGTGTTCCATCCCTGACACATTCTGTCCCTATCCATCTTGTTATTGTGTTCCATCTCACACATTCTGTCCCTATCCACCTTGTTATTGTGTTCCATCCCTCACACATTCTGTCCCTATCCATCTTGTTATTGTGTTCCATCCCTGACACATTCTGTCCCTATCCACCTTGTTATTGTGTTCCATCCCTGACACATTCTGTCCCTATCCACCTTGTTATTGTGTTCCATCCCTGACACATTCTGTCCCTATCCACCTTGTTATTGTGTTCCATCCCTGACACTTTCTGTCCCTATCCACCTTGTTATTGTGTTCCATCCCTGACACATTCTGTCCCTATCCACCTTGTTATTGTGTTCCATCCCTGACACATTCTGTCCCTATGCACCTTGTCATTGTGTTCCATCTCTGACACATTCTGTCCTTATCCACTTTGTCAATTCCTCTCAGTATTTAGATGCATTATGCAGGTTTCTGCATTGTAGTATACTAATTTATTATGCACATGTGCGCCATAATTTTATATATAATGTTAAGGATTCACTATAAAATATTTACATAAAATGCTGATGTAACATATGTTTTTCTGCCTGGTTTTTGTGTACAAATGTGCACACAAAAGAGTTATTTATTAATAATAAATTCTCTGTGAATATAATTAAGTCTTAGATAACAAAATTTTGTTCATTTTGCTTCATTGTACGTTTTTATTTTCTGTTGTAACAATAAGCAGGGTTTATATTTGACTGTTTCCAAGATGTTTGTCAACAATGGAGGTTCTTGTGTTGACACAGAACTTGTATAAGACGCTACATCAGTCCCATTGGTTGTAATGACAGGACTGAAGTAGAAATTATAGTTAAAAATATCCCTACTTAGGGAAGAACAAGAGTTAGAAATTCTTAGGGCTAAAGACTGCTTGACAGAGTAGAGAACAGAGCAAGACGTCTCATCTCTCGCCTCGACCCATCCTGGATAGATCTGTCATTTCAGCAGAGCCTTCAACATAGGAGGGATGTGGGTGGCCTTACTGTTATGTACAAGGCCAATATTGTCAAAATACCACACTTGGATCCACTTCGAGGACAGCGTGAAACAAGCTTTTATGCAGAAAGCAGCAACTTCACTCTGGCTGTACCCTTCTCCAGAACATCACTCCCTCTGAGATCATACATACCCAGGATGACTCGAGTATGGAACACATTCGTACAGGATAATGATGTCAACAAGATAGTCAGTTGATCAAATGAAAATGCTGGCCCACAGATGGCTCCAACTTCATCCTATTCCCTACTTGTATGTCTCATAACAATAAAAATGCTTTTAAATGAGCTGATGTAGGTAACAGCTCTTAGCTTGCCAATAAAGTTAGGAATCCTTAACCTGTAAATAACTGTCAATAAAGCTAGGGATCCTTAACCTTGTCAAACCCTGTGTAAAAAAAAAAAAAAAAAATAAAAAAGAAAGAGAATATGCTGCTGAACAAGCAACAGGTAACAGGGTAGATGCATTTATCTTGGATTATACTATAAAGTTTGTTCTCAAATTTTTAAAGAAAGACTCATATAACTTTTTCTCCTTTTTTTTCAGAAAATGGCTAGGTCATTTTTGGCCAGTCATTTAATGGGCGACGTTAGCACGAGCCCAGCTAATCGGTAAAGAGTTACAAGCAGTTCTCTACGTAAGCATGAATTTACCGATTATGATAAAATGAAGGATGTAGTTTTACTTGTTTATCAGATGTAGCCAGAGAGATATAGGCAGAAGTTTAGAGGACTGAAGTTACAGGCAGGTCGGTCTTTGCTGGAATATTGAAACGAGATGTCACTTCTGAATAAATGTGCTGTTCCAAAGATGTGGTACATGATTATGAGGGTGTAAGTACTTTAATTTTGCTAAAGGATCTTTGGCAAAATGTTCCTCTTGACCTTAAGGCATATCTTGAGGAGAAGGATTTCAATGATTTAACTTTGTTTTAGAGTTGGGTGATGGGTTTTAAGCCAATCAAAAATTTGGTAGAAATCACACAAGACATATTAATAATGGTAAATTTTCTCCACCTACCAGTAGAAATAAGAAATGTCAATAGTTTAAGCCACATTTTCTCCAGATTAATAACCATGAGAGTTGTAATAAGCATAATTCTCAAGCACCAGCCCAGGAAAGTTAAGTAATCATTCACACGTCCAGGACTACGGGGAACAGGTAGGAAGACCCCAGGATCAAGGGACCAATCTGATGCCAAATGGCATGGAAATTTTAAGCGTTATTACTGCACTTATTGTAATAGACAGAGCCACCTGTAGCCATATTGAAGAAAGAAGCTTTGCTTAGGGATCAGGCAGCTACAGAGGCTTCTCAAGTTGTGACGTGGACCTCACTCTGTCAAGATATGACCAGTGTGCTCTCCGTTCTTAGCTACCTGAGATTGTGATGATGCCTTCCCTCGGCTATGGGCAGCAATAATATTAAGGCAGAGTTAACGGAAGAGAGAAGAGAAATTCAACGACAGAAGGGTTTGTGTAAGGATTATCCCTGGAACAACTACGTCGATGATCTGACCAACCAATGGAAGATAGTTGGAATTGATGGGACGAAATTGAGGATGAAGAAGTTACAGGAGACTTCTGTGAAAACTAACAACTCTTTTTCTTTATCAGACGAATGTGAATCTGCCATTCAAGACCTTCCAACGAAGACAGTTAAAGCAAGGGCCATTGTTAATGACACAGCGAAGCCAGCCGGTGAACATCCCAGCAAAAACCATTTCTACAAAGACCGTCGAGAACGTCATGCACACCACCAGTCGAGGTAAGACCATTGTTTTAGTTGGGGATAGTCAGATTAAGTTTATGGATATGATGTATTATCTTAGAGACAGGAAGAGGAGGCAAAGGGTGTGCATTCCTGGGCTGGGATGGAGGATATTGTTAGCTGTCTCGACTGCATTATGAGAGGTAATGAGAGGTAATTAACTGCCTCAGTGTTGGAGGTAACGATTTTGACAGATGTAGGAGTGAGGACCAGATTAGCAGGTATAGGTCAGCAATAAACATAATTAGGTAGAAGGGAGGGAACCCTGTGATATACAATTTTTGCCAAGGAGAGGAGTTGGAAATAAATGGTCGTTCAGGGCAACTGATGTCAATTGCTGGCTGGACAAACACTATAAGGAAAATGCAGTAGTATTCATAGACAACTGGGACCTCTTCTATTATACATATGACATGTATGTTAGGGATGGGGTTCACCTATCTAGGTCTGGGGTGGGGGCACTGGCCAGTGCAGTGGAGGGAGCTGTTAGGGATTTAAACTAGAAACGGTGATATTGATCTTTTGGGAAAGCAATGAAGTCTCAGTGTAGTAATATTCTAAGTTTTAGAGAAAGCAGTTATAGAGAGAATGAGGTAGAGTTATTGGTGAATATTGGAAAACTAGTGGCACTAGGTGACAAGGACAGTAACAGGGATAGTGGTAAAACATAAATGAGCAGTAAGGGAAGAGAGAAAGGAGGGTCTCTGAATTTATATTATGCTAGTAGTCGTAGTGCTAGAAATAAGATGGACGAATTGAGATTAGTTGCAAGTGTGGGTAACATTGTTGTTTTTGCTATAAATGAGATGTGGTTTAATACGAAAAATCAGGATATGCCTGCTGAATGTCACAGTCAGGGCTTTAAATTGTTCCTTGATTGGAAATTTAGAGTCTAATGACTTCTTAGAGGGAGTTCAGGATTGTTTTTAAAGCAGTTTGCTACAGAACCTACAAGGGGAAATAACCTGCTTGACTTGGTTCTGGCAAACAAGGAAACCCTTGTAAATAATTTAGAAATTTAAAATCTTTATCATACCTCTTCCTAAAGCTATGTACAAATCCTGTCTCCACTGCATCACTCTCCAGACTGCTCCATTTCCCCCAAAAAAATCTATGACTGAAGAAATACTACCTAATATCCCAGTGACTCATCAGAGTTTTCAACTTCCAGCTGTGGCCCCTTGTTGCTGTGTCACATCTCTGTCTGTCCATCATGTCAATTTGGCTCAGTATTTTATATGATAGGGAGGGCAGTAAGCTGTTATGGGACGAAATTCATAAGGCATCTATATATGAAAATGTTGTGATAATGGGAGATTTTAAATTTAGACAAATTGATTGGAACAATATGACAGGAAATCTTGAGTCTAGTGACTTTCTTGATACGGTTCAGGATTGTTTTTTACAACAGGTTGTGGCAGAACCAACTAGAGGAAACAATCTGCTTGACTTGGTTCTTGCCAACAAAGATTCACTAATTAATAATCTTGAGGTTAATGATGGGCTTGGGGAAGTGATCACAAATCACTTAGTTTCAATATATCATGGAATTACCCAGATAACTGCAATCAAATCTCTGTCCCAGATTTTCGCTTGGCCGACTTCATGGGACTGAAAAATTACTTGGGTGGGCTAAATTGGGATGTCCTGACTATGGGTCAGGTAGGTGATCTTGGTTGCCAATATGACGTTTTTCAGAGCATAGTTCTAGCTGCCCAGACAACTTTTGTTCCGAGTAGGGAAATTAGATCTAACAAAAATGGTCCCAAGTGGATGAACAATAAATTAAAGCATCTCATTGGTCAAAAGAGAGGCATATATAGGCGTATCAAAAGAGGGCATGGGCAGTTAAGAAATCAATATATTCAGTTAAAGAGAGAAATAAAAAAAAGGAATAAGAAAAGCAAAAAGAGATTATGAGGCTAAGGTCGCAAGGGATTCAAAGACTAACCCAAAAGGGTTCTTTCAGGTGTACAGAAGTAAGATTAGGGACAAGAGTGGCCCACTTAAGAGTAACTCTGGTCAGATCACTGACATTGATAAGGATATGTGTGAAATTCTAAATACCTACTTCCTCTCAGTTTTCACCCAGGAAAATACTAGCGATATCCCTGAAATAATAGATTATGTAGAACAGGACGATAATAAACTATATACGATTGTGGTAACTAGTGACATGGTCCTCAGACAAATTGAGAAACTAAAACCTAACAAATCCCCAGGTCCTGATGAACTGTTTGCAAGGGTGTTAAAGGAATGTAAAGAGGAACTTAGCATACCTTTGGCTAATCTTTTTAACATATCACTACAAACTGGCATAGTGCCTGATAAGTGGAAAATGGCAAATGTAATACCTATTTACAAGGCAGGTGACAGGTCCTTGGCGTCGAACTATAGACCAATAAGCCTTACCTCCATAGTGGGAAAATTTATGGAATCAATAATTGCCAAAGCAATTCGTGACAGGCACAGATTGATTAATGATTCTCAACATGGTTTTACAAAGGGATGTTCCTGTCTTACGAATTTACTAACTTTTTTTCACTAAGGTGTTTGAGGAGATAGATCATGGTAATGAATATGATATTGTGTATATGGACTTCAGTAAGGCTTTCGATAGAGTTCCACACCAGAGGCTATTGAGGAAACTTAGGGCACACGGAATAGGAGGAGAATTTTTTTCCTGTGTAGAGGCATGGCTGACAAATAGACAGCAGAGAGTTTGCATAAATGTGGAGAAATCAGAATGGGGGCACGTCACAAGAGGTGTTCCTCACGGGGCAGTGTTGGGCCCGTTGTTGTTCACAATTTACATAAACGACATAGATGAGGGAATAAATAGCGACATAAGCAAATTTGCTGATGACACCAAAATAGGCCGTCCAATTCATTCTAATGAGGACATTAGAGCACTCCAGGATGATTTGAATAGACTGACGCAATGGTCAGAGAAGTGGCAGATGCAGTTTAATATTGACAAATGCAAAGTTCTAAATGTTGGACAGTTAAATAACCATGCCAGATATAAACTAAATAATGTAGATCTTAATACTACTGATTGCGAAAAGGATTTAGGAGTTCTGGTTAGCAGTAATCTAAAACCAAGACAACAGTGCATTAGTGTTCGCAATAAAGCTAACAGAATTCTTGGCTTCATATCTAGAAGTATAAATAATAGAAGTCCTCAGGTTGTTCTTCAACTCTATATATCCTTGGTTAGGCCTCATTTAGACTATGCTGCTCAGTTCTGGTCACCGTATTACAGAATGGATATAAATGCTCTGGAAAACGTACAAAGGAGGATGACAAAGATGATCCCATGTATCAGAAATCTTCCCTATGAGGATAAACTGAGGGCCCTGAATCTGCACTCTCTCGAAAGGCGTAGAATTAGGGGGGATATGATCGAGGTGTATAAATGGAAAACAGGAATAAATAAAGGGGATGTAAATAGCGTGCTGAAAATTTCCAGCCAAGACAGGACTCACAGTAATGGTTTCAAGTTGGAAAAATTCAGATTCAGGAAGGATATAGGAAAGCACTGGTTGTGGATGAGTGGAACAAACTCCCGAGTACAGTTATTGAGGCTAACACGTTGTGTAGTTTTAAAAATAGGTTGGATAAATACACGAGTGGGTGTGGGTGGGTGTGAGTTGGACCTGACTAGCTTGTGCTGCTGGGTCTGGTGCAGTGCTCCATCCTTGGGTAGAGATGACCAGACTGGGTGGGTCATTGGGATAACCCGGGGGTGGGTCATTGGTCTAATCCGGGGGGGAACATGGACCTGCTCCGCATGGGTCAGTAGGCCTGTTGCAGTGTTCCTTCTTTCTTATATTCTTATGTTATCATGTGCTTCCCTGACCCTCCCGTCTTCTAGTGTTGTCAGCTTCAGTTCGTAGAACAAACCCTTCAGTTCCGAGACTAGTCTTGTTGCAAACCTTTGCACTGTCTCTAATTTCTTGATGTGTTTGACCAGGTGTGGGTTCCATATAGGTGCTACATACTCCAGTATGTGCTCTTCAGGATCAGTTACTCATATTAATTAATCATATCAATTACTCCGATATGTGAAACGTGAGGAAATTAAAACTATATCGGATTGCAAAACAAATTCCAACCACACAATAGAACGAAAAACTAATGTCAAAGACCTGGGAGTGATAATGTCAAAGGATCTCACCTTCAAAGACCATAGCATTGTATTAATCGCATCTGCTAGAAAAATGACAGGATGGATAATGAGAACCTTCCAAACCAGGGATACCAAGCCCATGATGACACTCTTAAGGTCGCTTGTTCTATCTAGGCTGGAATATTGCTGCACACTAACACCACCCTCAAGGGCAGGTGAAATTGCTGATCTAGAAAATGTACATAGAATCTACACGGCACACATAACTGCGATAAAACACCTAAATTACAAGGAATGCTTGAAGTTCCTGAACCTGTACTCCCTAGAACGCAGGCGGGAGAGATACATAATTATATACACTTCGAAAATCCTAGAGGGATTAGTACCAAACTTGCACACGAAAATCACTCCCTATGAAAGCAAAAGACTCGGCAGACGATGCAACATGTCCCCAATGAAAAACAGGGGCGTCACGAGTGCAATGAGCGACAACACAATAAGTGTCAGGGGACCAAGACTGTTCAACTGCCTCCAAGCATACGTCTTCAAGAAGGCACTGGACAGGCACCTAAAGTCAGCACCTGACCAACCGGCCTGTGGTCCGTACGTCAGTTTACGTGCAGCCAGTAGTAACATCCTGGTTAATCAGATCCTGAACCACTACGAGGCCTGGTCTCAGACCGGGCCGCGGGGGCGTTGACCCACGAAAACCCTCTCCAGTTATACAGCATTGTGCCTTTTTGTTGGCAGATGTCGTTCCTGGAAAATATAGTTTGTGGACTCAGTTATGTACTTTCATGTACAACTGACTGATGATCCACAACAACACCACAAAGTCGACCCACATTACATGGAAACTCGCCATGCATGACGTAAACCGCAAACATACACCCAAGAACTGCGAATTCAAAAAAGCAAAAGAAAAAACCAGATTACAGAGTATCATGAAAGACAGCCATTTGATTGAAAATATCGTACAACCTCAATATTCTTCCTCCTCCCACAAACTGCACTGCCTCAACATCTTCAGAAAAATTAAAATATTAATTTCATGACTGTAAAATAAGAAAGCTGAACATTAACATATATTTTATTGAACCTTCAGCAATTTTAAATTGGGTGGAGTTCGTAACCATTTCAAATTTTATTTATATTTCACTCAGCTTATAAACCTGTTTATTCTAGAAGTAAATAAATTTGAAGGTCCAGAT